>NC_134483.1:407440536-407648036 GCF_040206685.1 Ascaphus truei | reverse complement strand
GTTCAACTGTTTCACATATGGAACATTGTCAAAAAATGTGTAGGTTATTTTTCCAGGCTTTCTAGCTCTGACGGCATATTTGAGAAATGCCTAAGTTTGTGTCATTGCAGCTGTGAGAACAACAGTTTTAGTTTTGAAGTGAAACTTCTTTAGCGGCGTGAATGCAGTTGATTGGAGACGGAAGTCAGTGGTGACGGAAGTGAAATCACTCCTGGCAGAAGAGGCCGTCAGTGTTGCCAGCTTCCACCAGGAGAAGTCACCACTGGATGAACGGAGACACACACACACACACTGCTGAACACCCCCTCCCTGTACTTTCGCTGGGGGGGAGGAGAGAGTGGAGCTGGCTCCGGGCCGGGGACTCAGAGAGAGACAGCCTGCGCGAGATCCTCTCCCCCTTCTGCCCCCCCCCTTTGCAGACTCACCACCGGCTTCTCCAGACTGCACGGCTGGGAGAGCCTGAGTGAGATCCTCCTCCCCCCCCGCCCCCTGCTGTCCCCCCATCGCAGACTCACCACCGGCTTGTCCAGACTGCATGGCTGAGAGCATGCTTGAGATCCTCCCCCCCTGCTGCCCCACTCTCGCAGGTTCACCACCGGCCTCTCCAGACTGCACGGCTGGGAGAGCCTGCTTAAGATCCTCCCCCCCCCCCCACTGCCCCTCCTCCCCCCCCATCACAGACTCACCACCGGCTTCTCCAGACAGCACGGCTGGGAGAGCCTACTTGAGATTCTTCCCCACCCCAAACACACACACGGACACAGACACACTATCACACACTTCTGCTGGTATGTGCTATTAGACATTGTGCTGCAGGGTCCTCTGACGTGAAGAAAACTTTTTCAAATGAATGGAAAATAAAAACTTTTAAAAACAAAGTGCAGTCACACACGCAGTCGCACACACTCGTGCACACACACTCGCACGCACACCCAGAGACACGCACACATGATGCATTCACAGTTAGTATAAATGTAGAAGTGCAAATGGCTAAAACAGGATGTGTGCAGAGCACTCACGTTCTAAGTCAAACTTCTTTGCATTTTGATTCTGAAATTGTGTTTTGATTTTTAATTAAACTAATTACCAGAAATACAATTTCTGTGACAAAAGACGAAGAAGTTTCACTTAAAATACGCGTGCTCGGCACACACACACTTTTATTTTTGTTTAAAGGCATCCCCAGAACTAATCATTTAGCATTTTTGCAATATTTTTTTCTTTAAGAGCAAAATTAAGGTAGTTTAACTAAGCAGAGATATCAGTCAAAAAAGCTAACAAATAACCATATTTCATCTTCCAACATCTAATATTCATTACCTATTACAACCCGAAACGCCTTGATTTCAGTCAACAAATCTCTAAATCTCTGAAGAAAAGTCCCCCTTTAATCTTACATCATTGTATTCACCTTCACCTTCTTCCAGTTGAGATTTATGGAGTCGCCTTTACTGGCGTCACTCACTTAAAGGGCAGAGAGATTATTCTTTTTACTCAATTCCACACAACTCCTACTCTAGAATTGGTAATATATTTGTAACCCCAAATATTCTGGAAGTATTGGTTCACTCTGATATAGGTTCTATTATGTGGTCGGACCACGCTCCTTTGGCGATCTTGTTTGACCCCCCATTTGCTAAGATTCAATCAGTCCATTGGAGAATGAATGGCTCACTGCTAAATTACCCGGAGATTAGCACACAAATGGAGACTCACTTAAAAATTATTTTCAGATTAATATTGGGACAGTAGAATCGACAGCAATATTATGGGAGACACATAAGGCCACGATTAGAGGACAGCTTATCTCAATAGCGTCCTATAGAAAGAGAATAAAAATGGAAAAACAAAAATATTTAACAGAGAAAATTGTAATGTTGGAAAGTTCACATAAAAAAAACCCGGAGAGGAAAATTTATAAAATATTTAGCCAGGTATGGGAGGATCTTAAGAGATTGCAACTGGAGGATGTAGAGAGAGCCCTTAAATGGACCAAGCAGACGTACTACAGTATGATAAGGGAGATAAGGCAGACCGCTTATTGGCAAATAAACTTAGAGGGATCAGGACGAGGGCTTCAGTTCCTGCTATTAGGATAAATGGTAAAATAACTTAGGCCGAGCTTGGGAGGGTGGTCAGCTCATTGAAGCCCTCAAAGGCACCTGGTTCAGACGGTTTTTCAAATTTGTATTATAAACATTTTATAGGAATTCTAGGGCCTTGTCTGTTGGATTTATTTAATGATTTTCTCAGCGGAAAACAAATCCCCCCCACAGATGATGAATGCCAATATAGTAGTGATCCTTAAAGAGGGAAAGGATCCTTTATGCTGTGGCAGCTACAGGCTATAGTAAAATCCTGGCTAACAGGTTGAATCCAATACTTCCTAGATCAATTCATTATGATCAGTTGAGCTTTGTGAGTGAACACCAGGCGTCGGATAATACAAGGAAAATTATTAATGTTATTGACCAGATGCATAAGTCTAAATTGAAAGCTGTGTTGTTGAGCCTAGATGCGGAAAATAAGGCGTTTGATAGGATAAGGTCTCCCACCCTAACTACTCGCACGACTACTTCCACCACCCTTAACTCCCTCTAATGGCCCTCTTCTTGGCTGGCAGTCGTGGAAGTCCTTGACTGGGCAGGGACTTCTTTCTTCGATTGAAGCTGGAGGCGGATTCAGCATCAGTCTGCATGTGGTATTGGGTCCTCACGCTGGAGAAGTAGGATAGGAAATTCTGGCTGCCGTTTGAGAGTTCATCCCAGGGCAGCAGGGGCTTGTGCTGAAACCCACTCTACAGAAAAAGCTCTTAGGTGTCTGGGCCAGTTCATATATGATCATCTAGCGGGTAAATGACACCAACTGTGTGGTGGGTCTAAACAAGGACCAGGTTAGGCAGAGCACCTACCACATTAATATAGTAAAAGCATACTTTTCGAATGGGTCAGCGGTGATAGCGGTATGTAGCCTGCCACTGGAAAATCTGGCGTGCCAGTCTCTGCCCAATCTTCTTTGGGGAGTCCAACAGGAAGGCTCAGTGGAGCAGGTGGGGAATGGATCCCAGCTCAAAGCTCCCCAAAGGGAGCAGGTATGAGCATTAATAGGGAGGTACCAGGGTTTGTTTATGGACAAGCCAGGCAGAACTCGTTTGGCTGATGATCCATCAACACCAGTGATCAGCGGACTCTCGGCAACCTACTGGGTTTCAGCCAAATTAAAAAGGAGAATTGAGGGAATATTGAGGATGCTGTCCCAAGAGGTTTTCTCCCAGTACCAGAGTCTCTGGGCATTGCCGGTAGTCCTGGTGCCCAAGAAAGATGACACCACTAGGTTCTGTGTGGACTACCAGCAGCTAAATGCCCAAACCATCATGGATGCCTATCCGATGCCCTGCATGGAGGAGCTCTAAGATGAGCTACAGTAGGTATCTGATCACCATGAATATGAGAATGGGATTGTCATGAGAGAGAGGATTTGGCCCGGGATTAAAGGGGTTACACCCCATTTGGCCCGCCTCTACTCTCACCTGGGAAGCAAGGGGTTAACTGGACTGAGGTCCAGTAATGTGTTTTTTTGCCTTGCTTCAGTATCCAAATGTTTATTCCCCTGTATAACTGTATTGTGTTATCCTGGTGTTTGCACTCACACATACACTAGGGTTGATGCGGGAGGGAAGGGGTTAAGGTTAATTTAGTGATTATAGCCCTTTGTTCCCTTTTCCTGCCTTTTCAGGCTCCATTTTGCAGCCGTCCATAGGTCGCAATTGAGCCTCCATGCTTTCTAATGGCAGAAGTAACGGTTTTGGACCTGTTTTCCAGCGACAACCAGCAGGTGGCGTGCGAGAGGAGGAGCGACGGTTTCCCATTGTAAGTCAATGGGCTCATTGACTTCAATGGAAATTCCTCAATGCCGGCCTCGAGGAACAGGTTGGCAGCCGTCCAAACTGCAGACCGCAAAAGCGGATACAATGTCTTTGAAAAGAGTTTAATCACTTCGGTCAAGTTCAAAGACAATTGGCGTGGGAATCTTAAGTTCTAGGGCCCCTGGGAATAAAGTTCTTTTTGTCCCTAGCTCCTAGGAACCCCCACACACGATCCACACCGGGTCCAGGAATGAGAGACCCCTGTAAGGGGCCGAGCGGAGAAGGAGGGTCGCGCCATTGACTTCAATGGCGGAGCAGATGTCCGATTGAATCTAATGGTGGCGTTCGCCATGCATTGTCTATGGCGGCGCCGGTCATTGATTCCAATGGGGAAAAGCCGCGTTGCATAAAAACGACTAAGTGTAAAATGATGAAAAATGTAAGTCCATATCTCCGGTTCTGGAATGACCAGGGGGATGGGATTTGGGTGGCATGTAGCCCAGGTTCCGGCTTTAATGCATGACCCTTCCCAGCCCCCTCCGACCAACCAGACGGAGTCTGAACGAATGTAAAGATTTGTGTTTTTTCCATAGGCTTCAATGGCGGCGTTTCCCCATTGAAAGCCTATGGCGGGAAATCCCATTGACGGCAACGGCGGAGCCCGCCATTCAACGCTATGGGCAGCGGACCCCGTTGATTTCAATGGGGAAAGAGTGAAAAGCAGAGATTCATTTTTAAAGGGACGAATCCTGTATTTTAAAAAATGTATTAAAGTGCATTTCTGTATCTCCGGTTCTGGAGGTCCCAGAGAGTTGTAATTTGGCCAATATGTAGGGTCACTGTAGGCTTTAATAACTGGCAGATTTCGACCCACTGGACCCACCAGAATGGAACTTATTAATATGTGAAGATATTAAAGTATATATGGGATTTTGGATCTGCTCTGAAAATGCAGACCCCAACTGCTATGCTAATAGGGCAAGAAGAGCATTCTGAAAGAATTAGCAAAACCCTGTGATCCAAAGTGATCAAAAGTTAACTGCCTTGATTGTTTATACTAGGGCCGGGAACAAACGGAGCTGAGTGTTTTTAAGTGTGGTACTTCACACTTACAGGGGAAGCCAAAATCTACTTCAAAGAGATTTTTCTAGCCAACTCGGCGCCTAGGGTTAAGAGTAAAGGGTTGAAATGGTATATAAGTCCGAGTCACCCCTTACTCAATTGTCTTCATGCATGGTCTTCATGATCTTCATGTATTGTCGTGATGTCTACATCTGAACCTGAATTCTGAAAGAAATGGCCCATCCTGTATAATGATGGCTTTCTTGTCCAAACCTTTCAGTAAGTGTCTATATTTTGTCTGTTATTTGTATTATCTGTTGTGTTCACCTTTTTCAAGGAATAAATTATATTTTATTATATCTAAGCCTCGTTCAGTTCAACTCAGTTATATTTTTGGTGTATTATTATAGCCTGTTACAAAGTTACCGTCACAGGCTTTAATAAAACTGGTGGTAGAGGTGGGATGTCAGGCAGCTGGCAGAAGCTAGGGATGGGCTAGGTAGGCAGGAGGTCCCTTGTTCTGACTGGCCAGGAGTAACCCCCCTGACAGATTCCCCAGGGTTCCCAGAGGAGGGGCTGTGGGTAGATAGGTAGCCAGGGAGGAAACTCAAGGGTATAGCGAAAAAGCTACAGGTGGGCACAGGGCCAGGCAGGTAGAGTCCCTACAGGATAGTGACATAGCTCTTTCGCAGACTTGGTTGACAGGAAAGCGACGGTCTGTGCTTGATAGCTGGTCTCTCGCTGGTGCAGAGACATGCCAGTCTCTGGGCAGTATGCAGCCTGGTGCCCCTTCACAAAGGACTTGGTTCAACAGGCACTGGGTGGTGGGCAGAGGGAGGCAAAGGAGAATGCCCGGCGGCCACGGTGGAGCCCTGCTCAGCAGGATCTGGATTTCACTGTCCACTGTGGCCAGGACAATGTACTGGACAATGCCGGAGGACAATTTTGCCAGGCCAATCCCTCAGGACTTATGGAGTGCTTCAAGGGTGCCAGTGGTATCCCAGTGCCAGGGAAGGCAGCTGGGGCACCAGGCACCCATTGAGCAGGGGAGGTGTCATGAAAGAGAGGATTTGGCCCGGGATTAAAGGGGTTACACCCCATTTGGCCCCCCTCTACTCTCACATGGGAAGCAAGTGGTTAACTGGACTGAGGTCCAGTAATGTGTTTTTTGCCTTGCTTCAGTATCCAAATGTTTATTCCCCTGTATAACTGTATTGTGTTATCCTGGTATTTGCACTCACACATACACTAGGGTTGATGCGGGAGGGAAGGGGTTAAGGTTAATTTAGTGATTATAGCCCTTTGTTCCCTTTTCCTGCCTTTACAGACTCCATTTTGCAGCCGTCCATAGGTCGCCATTGAGCCTCCATGCTTTCTAATGGCAGAAGTAGCGGTTTTGGACCTGTTTTCCAGCGACGACCAGCAGGTGGCGTCCGAGAGGAGCAGCTGTTTCCCATTGTAAGTCAATGGGCTCATTGACTTCAATGGAGATTCCTCAACGCCGGCCTCGAGGAACAGGTTGGCAGCCGTCCAAACCGCAGACCGCAAAAGCGGATACAATGTCTTTGAAAAGAGTTTAATCACTTCGGTCAAGTTCAAAGACAATTGGCGTGGGAATCTTAAGTTCTAGGGCCCCTGGGAATAAAGTTCTTTTTGTCCCTAGCTCCTAGGAACCCCCACACACGATCCACACCGGGTCCAGGAATGAGAGACCCCTGTAAGGGGTCGAGCGGAGAAGGAGGGTCGCGCCATTGACTTCAATGGCGGATCGGAGGTCCCATTGAATCTAATGTTGGCGTGCGCCATGCATTGTCTATGGCAGCGCCGGTCATTGATTCCAATGGGGAAATGCCGCGTGGCATAAAAACGACTAAGTGTAAAATGATGAAAAATGTAAGTCCATATCTCCAGTTCTGGAATGACCAGGGGGATGGGATTTGGGTGGCATGTAGCCCAGGTTCCGGCTTTAATGCATGACCCTTCCCAGCCCCCTCCGACCAACCAGACGGAGTGTGAACGAATGTAAAGATTTGTGTTTTTTCCATAGGCTTCAATGGCGGTGTTTCCCCATTGAAAGCCTATGGCGGGAAATCCCATTGACGGCAATGGCGGAGCCCGCCATTCAACGCTATGGGCGGCGGACCCCGTTGATTTCAATGGGGAAAGAGTGAAAAGCAGAGATTCATTTTTAAAGGGACGAATCCTGTATTTTAAAAAATGTATTAAAGTGCATTTCTGTATCTCCGGTTCTGGAGGTCCCAGAGAGTTGTAATTTGGCCAATATGTAGGGTCACTGTAGGCTTTAATAACTGGCAGATTTCGACCCACTGGGCCCACCAGAACGGAACTTATTAATATGTGAAGATATTAAAGTATATGGGATTTTGGATCTGCTCTGAAAATGCGTACCCCAACTGCTATGCTAATAGGGCAGGAAGAGCATCCTGAAAGAATTAGCATAGCCCTGTGATCCAAAGTGATCAAAAGTTAACTGCCCTGATTGTTTATACTAGGGCCGGGAACAAACGGAGCTGAGTGTTTTTAAGTGTGGTACTTCACACTTACAGGGGAAGCCAAAATCTACTTCAAAGAGAATTTTCTAGCCAACTCGGCGCCTAGGGTTAAGAGTAAAGGGTTGAAATGGTATATAAGTCCGAGTCACCCCTTACTCAATTGTCTTCATGCATGGTCTTCATGATCTTCATGTATTGTCGTGATGTCTACATCTGAACCTGAATTCTGAAAGAAATGGCCCATCCTGTATCCTGATGGCTTTCTTGTCCAAACCTTTCAGTAAGTGTCTATATTTTGTCTGTTATTTGTATAATCTGTTGTGTTCACCTTTTTCAAGGAATAAATTATATTTTATCATATCTAAGCCTCGTTCATTTCAACCCAGTTATATTTTTGGTGTATTATTATAGCCTGTTACAAAGTTACCGTCACAAGCTTTAATAAAACTGGTGGCAGCGGCGGGATTGAACTGGACCTGTATTACAGAGTACTGCGGGATTCTGTAATATAGTGGGAACTCGAGAGTAATTGAGAGTTCCTGGGACTAAAGATATTGAACACACAGTGTACAACATATAACACAAGATATGGCACCTCCTCACTGTTCCCCTACTTGTGAGAAGCATTGCCTCCAGAACCAAAGTGCCGGCCATCTGTGTGACTGGAGCCGGGCACCAAGACCGGAGGTGTGTATCAAGTCAGCGTGGGGACCAGCAGCCAGCAAGGCTGAGAGAGAGGCGGCGATCGGTGAGCATGAAACCCGGCAGGCTGAGCAAGATCCACAGCTACAGCCACTGTAACCACCAAACCGCCCGGAGAGCAGGGAATGGACCCAGCTCCGGGATGGCAGAGACTTGCGGAGGGAGCGGGTGGTCTCGGAGACCACGGAAGTCTTGCACCAGGAGAGGTAACGGCCATTGCGGCGGCCCGTCCATTTTCCCTGAAAGAGCTAGCACTGGTGTGTGCGTTGGGCAAGACGTGGTTCCCAGCGAAGTGGACACAGTTCATGGTGTTGGTGCCGCACCGACCCGCTTACCCCCTCCCAGAGCCCAGCGCTCAAGCAACTCCGCTCTGGACTCAGCAGCCCCTCGCGGGGGGTAGTCCACCGGTGGCGGAGAAGCTCCGGCAGGTGCTGCGGCACTGCCAACACATGGGCCACAATAATGCCCGGTGCCCGGACTGTGCACGGTCGGGCGAAGAAGCCCCTCAGGGCCATCTCACGAGCTGCGGAAAAGATGACCCAGTTAGCGGCATCCTCTGATGGCTCCCGCCCAGCCGGGGCGACAACCCTTCACGGGATGAGCCCTGGAGAACCTGGCCGGGCTGCTTCGGCAACAGCGGCGGAGAGCGGCGGCCATCCATCTGATCCCGGCGGAGAACCGGCGGCGGCGGAGAAGAAGCTGCCACTCCGGCATCCTGCCGGTGGCAATTTTATTTGGGGGGAGGGTTGGGGTGTGCGGGAGGTGGGTGTTTCACATTGTTTGGCGGAGTTGGCGATTCCCAGCAATGACCGGAGCCCCACAATCCACGCTGGCGACCCTGCATCAAAGCTGGGTACTGTTGCGGCAGCTACCCGGGGCTCGCCCATGGCGGCGACAGCGGCGGAAGAGCCGCGATTCCGGAAAAGTGCCGGAGCCCTTTCTGAGTGGGGGGAGGGACAGGGATTGCGGGAAGGGGTTATTTTACCTGGTTTGACGGGAGCCGTGTTACTCCACAAAGACCTGGGACCCTTGTCCTGCACCGTTTTACCTGAACCAAGCCCGGGCGCTGTTGTGGCAGCGGCCCGTTGCTGCCCGGCCCAGATGATGCCGGCGGCGGCTACTCCAGTCCCCCTGCAATCAGGACCAACAAAGGCGGCGGTCTCTGCGGGGACCAGCGAGGGAAGCCAGACCCTGACTTATTTTTTCCTATGACTGTACCCTGTTGTTTCACTATAAGGGTGACCGGGGGGTGGCAGGAGATAGGGGCACCAGGGGAGGGGAAGGAAGGGCAGCTTGTAGGGCAGCTAGGCTTCACCCTTACCCTGGCAGAGCAGCAAAGGGACTCTCAGTTAAGAGCCCCACTGTTGCAGCCTTGCTATGGGCTGGAGGTATCAGGGGTTGTGGCAATGTTAGACCACCCCAGGGTTACCTACCGGCCAAGAGCTAAGGTGGGTGAATCTGCACCAGAAACCCTGAGCTCATCCCCGGTAATGGGGAGGCAGTGTCAGGGAGATCGCCTCACTCAGGTGTCCCTAGGATCCAGGTTAGGATTAGCTAGGGGGAAGCGGAGT
This sequence comes from Ascaphus truei, assembly GCF_040206685.1. NCBI lineage: Eukaryota > Metazoa > Chordata > Amphibia > Anura > Ascaphidae > Ascaphus > Ascaphus truei. The sequence goes on along the minus strand of NC_134483.1, from coordinate 407,638,323 downwards.
GAGGAGAGGCTGCAGGTAGGTAGCCAGCACCAGATCTCAGTGGGAGAAGAAGGGCTAGTGGTAGCCGGAGAGGGAAAGCAGCAGGTAGGGCAGCTAGAGTTCCCCATTACCCTGGCGGAGCCTCAGGGGGTCTCTCAGATCAGCAACCCCCTGCTGCAGCCTGGCTATGGGCTGGGGGTATCATGGGCATTGGCAAGTTTTTGCCACCCCAGGGATGCCTGCCAGCCAAGAGCTAAGGCAGTTGCATCTGGAGAGATGCCCCTGAGCTCATCCCTGGTAAGGGGGAGACAAGGTCAGGGAGGTAGGTGCACTCAGGTAGTTCCAGTGTCTGGGTTAGTATTGCCCAGGGGGAGAGGAGTGCAGGTGGGCTGCAGGGAGGTAAGCAGCAGGAGTCATCAGCAGGGGCTGAGGGGCTGAGGTGCTGGGCCTAGGGGAGGCTAGGCAGGGAGACACTGTGGAGCAGGGGGAGATGGAGTCAGTGCGATGTCAGGCAGCTGGCAGAAGCTAGGGATGGGCTAGGTAGGCAGGAGGTCCCTTGTTCTGACTGGTCAGGAGTGACCCACATAACAGATTCCCCAGGGTTCCCAGAGGAGGGGCTGTGGGTAGATAGGCAGCCAGGGAGGAGAGTCAAGGGTATAGCGGAGCAGCTACAGGTGGGCACAGGGCCAGGGCAGGTAGAGTCCCTACAGGATAGTGACATAGCTCTTTCCGAAACTTGGTTGACATGATAGTGACGGTCTGTGCTTGATAGCTGGTCTCTCGCTGGTGCAGAGACATGCCAGTTTCTGGGCAGTATGCAGCCTGGTCTGCACAGGTGCCCCTTCACAAAGGACTTGGTTCACCAGGCACTGGGTGGGGGCAGAGGGAGGCAAAGGAGAATGCCCGGCGGCCACGGTGGAGCCCTGCTCAGCAGTATCTGGACTTCACTGTCCACTGTGGCCAGGACAATGTACTGGACAATGCCTGGGGACAATTTTGCCAGGCCAATCCCTCAGGACTTATGGAGTGCTTCAAGGGTGCCAGTGGTATCCCAGTGCCAGGGAAGGCAGCTGGGGCACCAGGCACCCATTGAGCAGGGGAGGTGTCATGAGAGAGAGGATTTGGCCCGGGATTAAAGGGGTTACACCCCATTTGGCCCCCCTCTACTCTCACCTGGGAAGCAAGGGGTTAACTGAACTGAGATCCAGTAATGTGTTTTTTGCCTTGCTTCAGTATCCAAATGTTTATTCCCCTGTATAACTGTATTGTGTTATCCTGGTGTTTGCACTCACACATACACTAGGGTTAAGGCTCCGACTACCTTACAATGCATAGTCAATCACTTGCTGAAAGAGATGCATGGGTAAGCTCAGGCCTATCTAGATGTCCTAGCTGTCTATAGGTGTACCTGGGAAGCCCATCTAAGGCATTTAACGGCAGTACTAGACTGGATACAGGTGGCCAACTTAACCCTGAAGCCCACCAAGTGTTAGATCGACCTGGCCAAAGTCCTGTGCCGAAGACACGGTGGACAGGGGCAGTTAAAGCCCAAGTCAGCCAAGTTAGATTGTACAGTGGCCTATTGCCAGACCCAGAAGCAGGTACATGCTTTTCTGGGGATGGCCGGTTATTACAGAAAATATGTGACCCGCCAAAGTGCCATTGTCATGTTCTCACTGCTACTCTGCAGAAGGTCTCACTTGGTTTCCAAGGAGTAATATAATTTGACAACTCCGGTTCTGCAGGTTTTAGCACTGACTATCAAGCTCAGTCTCTTCCTGGTTTTCAGCACTATTAAAACCAGGAAGTGGCTTACTCCCTTGCTGCTGCAACAGCAAGTTGTTGTTCTTGTTTTGCTGTTGTTTTGTTACTGCCTGCCTAGATCTCTTGTTCTGCCCCGGACTTGGCCCCTTTTTTCCCTTCTCTCTCTGCTGAATTTTCCTTTGCTTACCAGTGCCTCCCGTTGCCTGCCGCCTGCTGGGAACTGTGCCTGCCTCCCTGCCACTACATTTCTCTCTAGCCCCTTGTGTCTCATCGGAGGACATGGGGGAGAAGGGGGGTTCCTGGTTAGATCCGTGGGAATCCATCTGTTTCTGTGTGCCTGCTATCCCTGTTGTTACAGCTATAGCAAAGCCCCTGACAGACCTGACACGTAAAAGACCCACCCACACCGTGATCTGGTCTCTGGAATGCAAGACCACGTTTCAATTTCTCAAAGATGCCCTAGTCAGCACTCTGAGCCCCTGACACCAGTAAGCAGTTTCTCATTCAGACTAATGCCTCTACCTATGGCATCGGTGTTGTCCTCTGCCAGGTGGGTGAGGAGGGGTGGAACAGCCCGTGTTCTACCTGAACCGCAAGTTGCTAGACCGGGAGGTCATCTATTCCACGATCGAGGAGTACTTGCTGATTTTGCGGGCTCAAAAAACTCCAGCCCTATCTGTACGGGCAAACTTTTATCATGTTCACCAACCACAATCCCCTAAACTGGCTACACCGGGTGTCAGGGGAAAACAGCAAGCTGCTACAGTGGAATTTGACTGGGAAGTAATGGAGGTGCAGGGCTCTAATCAAACGCTCGTTCTAGGCATCCTTTTCAAGCCGATTGGCAATATCAGTCAGCTAGTCTTATGAAAGTTCAGCCAAATTTTACAACAAGCCTATTGGCAGTATAAAGAGTAAACTCAGCTAAGGAAATAACAAAGACTGATATGAAAAATATTAGCAGCAAAATAGCAAACTAGGATTGACAGGCCAATTGGCAACATATGTTTGAGAAACCAATTTAAAATCTTACTGAGAAACAATAAATAAGATGCAAATAAGTATCCAGAAGCCGTTGAATTATACTTAGCTGCAAGATACTGAGAATTAACAACATATGCTTGATAATTTTTTGTATATCTGTTTGTTACACTGAGAGTGGCAGAAAAGCAGCAAGCCACTATCAATAAGTCATTTGACTACATAATATTGATAAATGTTGAGAATTCAGATTTATGGTTTTATTTGGTATATATATATGTAACACATATTCCCACAGCCAACAGAAGAGGAGCAACACCAAAGTGTCCCAATGTCTGAATGGTGGTGTATTAAAGTGTGTGGATACGCTCCGTGCCTCTTGTTACCTTTTTTCTCAGTTGCTTGCATCCGTGCAGTCTGGTGCAGTGAGCAATTGAAAGAAGGAGGGGGCTAAGAACTTTTCTTGAACTTTATTATAACAGTCCAACAACAGTACAACTTCTTCATTGGAATGTTAAAACAACATTTCCAAAGAGGTACAATCTTTTCTTTGCTGTCATGGCAATACATTTGCCTTTGTGAATGGCAGGGTGTCCTGCTGCTTGAGGTGGCACACCCTATCCCCTTAACATAAATGAGTGCTCCTCTCTTTTGAGAACATCTGGGAACCTATCTCTCTGACAGTTATGGGGTGATACTCTAAGGCCCTATCACTAGGGAACCTGTGATGGAGTGCCTTGCCATCTTTTTTATTGGGTAGGACACATCTGAGGGTCATATAGGGGGACCCTAGGATTGGTTGTGACATTTCCCTCCCTGTAAAATAACAAAGGAGCCTCTACCCTAGTTACTTACTACAAACTGTTTACATATCTACAGGTGAGATCCCTTCCTGTGGTTCCTCCTGGAATCTTACTGTGGAGTTCTTATCCTGGCCTATTTATGACATTTCCCCCCACCCCAGTCTCTGGGCAGAAGAATGGCGGGTTTACCTATGCTGAGTCACCCTAGATCAGATGACCCTTCCATCATATTCAGGAAGGAGTGGCCAACACATGCCTGATCACTTTGCAACATTTGCATCCTAGGTAGTTGGAACATATTATCTAAGGGCCATTACTAGGATTAACTCTCTAACTCCCCGTTAGGTTAGATTAGTTAGATTAGTTAGGATCCCACAGGGGTGCTACATATACCTACACTAATTCCATGTGCACGTAACTCTGTGAATATCTGTACTTAGGTGGCAACAACTGTAGCAACAAAGATTACTTTATTTGAAAATTGAATTCAGCACTTCACTGTATAATAAATCACCAATCACTTTTAAATGTTTTCTATTAGGGATGAATTATACTAACTTGGAATAAATAATTAAGGTATCACTCTTTGTTCGTACCTATTAAAGCACTTACCTTAGCAAAGTGTTACACTGAATAAATCAATCATTTGTAAATACACAATTATGCTACAAGTATTATAACAGTATTTAATTGAAAACCATAATATCATTGTGTTACAAGCAGTGACAATTATGTTTTTTGACTAATGATATGATTGTACAGATTTTATTCTAAAGCTTCTGTAGTCAAGAATATATGAGATTCAGTGTCAAGGCACCACATCACTGTAGCAAATAGGCTCATTTATGGTCAATTTAAATGAAGGCTGGCTTAGGTCAGTTTAGGTTATTTTACAAGTACTGATGTGCTACAGTATTATACAATTATATTAAAAGTTAGGTTTTATAGTTTTTAATACATTTACAGATGCAACCTTTCTTTATGGCCCAAAGGTTGCAGGAAATTCTTAAGCACGTTGTTAACACTCTGCTGGACAGTCCATAGCAGGCTGTAATGGCCCATTGGATTTACACAACGGGGGTCCCTGTGTTTGAATGGGACTTGTGCTGTTTGAATCCTACTGGGCTACACCTGTCTGTAAGAGACTCGCACTGAGTGATACTGACTCAGTCACTCTCCCTGTGCACAAGCAGTCGCGGGGCTTTTATTTTATTTTAATGACATAGTATTGTAGCAGGGGGTCTCCGGAGCTGAATCACATTAATTTGAGCCTTGGGGACTCCCTGCTTCTCGACTTACAGGCCGCGTTATGGGGTTCCGGTATCACAGCCATGTTTAAATTTTGCTGCGTCACGGCCCATGTGACCGGGAGATTTAAACAAAGCAGGAGGATACCGGCACCCTATAACGGGGCCTGTAACTCGGGAAGCAGGGGTCTCCAGGACTGAAATTAACTCGATTGAGCTCCAGAGACCAACTGCTACAATACTGTGTTATCAAAATAACATAAAAGCAGCTTTATTGCCTTAGCGGATAGACGTTAAGGCAAAGAAGGGGTTAAGCCAGAGTACCTCGTTTATTGAGGGCAGAGGGGCTGGGTGAAGGGGGTAGTAGTAGGGCAGTAGTAACCACTATGGCAATGAAAGGGTTAACCCCTCGTATTACCCACCGGTAGGCCTAACCACCCACCCTGGGAAATCTACCCCCTTCACCCATGCCCTCAACCCCCAATAAACATTATAATACAAACATCAATACAATACATTGAATAACCCCCCCCCCCCCCAACACATAGAGTACAGTACACTAATGGGCAAAATCCCTATTATCCATATCTGGATAATAGCTAATTTTCCCATTAAAACATAAAACATAACCAAAATATTATCCAGCAGCATATATTAAATTAAAGTTGTACTTACCCCTGCCACGATGAAGGCCGCCCTTGTTCCCCTCATCTTTCTCTTATTCAGTGGGCACAGGCAGTAAAATAAAAAAAATAACTATTGGCCACTCACCCCTTGATCACCTTAGCGGTTATTAACCACTATGGTAATTAAGGGGTTAGTCCCCAGAGGGTATGGTTTTAACCTCTGTGGTTAATTTTCCATAATCAGACAATTAATGGGTACACCGTCCCTATAGGGAAACAAACCATAAAATAAAACTCTACTCCCCTTTGGAGATTAACTATACAGTAGGTCTCTAGCTATGCCCCTGGGTAGCTATTTTAATTCCAGGTCAAACAATATTATGCAAATGTCTGGCATGAAAATATAAAAGTTCTTATCTGTGTTTGGGGAACTCCGCCCCAAGAGAGTCCAAGTAATCCCTTCTGGATACTGCAACAGCAGCTTTAATTCCTCTGCAGTGTTGGAAGGCCAATTCCTCTCAGGCTGCGCTTATAGTGCCGGCGACGGTGACACTACGTCATGGAAAAACGAATGTATTGCCTCCTTCGTGTGCGCTTATAGTAAGCGCGATGCGACGGAGCGACGCTGGCGGTGCGAATTCTGGAAGCCGGTCAAATTTGATTTTTCAGAGGCTGTCGCCACATGTGATAGCCTCTGAACCAATCAAAGACCTGGTCGCCCGCGACATCGCCGGAAAGCAAAATACTACTTTCACTAGCGGCGATGGCAACGTGTGATGTCATCCGTCATGTCGCTGTCGCGTGCACTATAAGCGTGGCCTCAGACAGGGCTGTGTTCAGCAGGCTTGTCTCCTCTCCTGGCAATCCTCTGTCTGGGTAACCAGAGACTCCAGTGTCCATCTTGGTTTGTAAAAGTTTCTCTCTTAATTCCTGCTCAGGTCTGGCACCTTATACAGCTGCCTGAAAGCTGCCTTAACTCAGCCCTGATTGTCCAGGTAACTCTTACTGGATTAACCCTCTGACTTCTGGTTTCAAGAGTCAGAGGCATGTTTACCATGTTTACTAATTGTCAGCTACAATTGTGGCTGGGATACCACACGGCTGAAGCTTGACCCGCCAATCCTTCCCGCGACAAAAAATCCGCTTTTGTATGCTCGTTCTTAGGCCTATGCTGCATGGCAAAGGAGAATGTCTGGAGGGCCATATAACATCAGGTTAACCTTGGATTTGTGTCCTTCATGGTATTTAGACATTTTAAGTCTTTGTGAAGTGTTCCCCCTCTACATACTGTTTCAATGCCCCAATTGCCCATTTTACAGTGAGGCACTCCTTTTCAATGATGGAATACATCACCTCCCTTGGGAACAGCTTCCGGCTGATGTCTAGTATGGGGTGTTCTACACTTCAAGTTGTTGGGATAGAACTGCTCCCAGTCCTACCTCTGGCATCCGTCTGAATTATAAAGAGCTCAATAAAATTTGGGCTCCTAAAGGCGGGGCTCTCTGATAGGCACTTCTTTAGTGCATCAATGTCTCTTTGGCACTCCCAAGACAATCTAACTGGGATTGGGGCACTCTTTTTTTGTTAAATCTGATAGAGGTGCTGTAATCTCTGAAACATTAGGTACAACCCATAGGTAGTACCCGGCTAACCCCAAAAGGGAGTGACCTGCGACTTTGTCTGTGGGGTTAGGACTTCCTTTATGGTGGTTATCTTACTATCCCTCCCCCAACGGCATAGCCCAAATATTTGTCAGTGGCTTTAACCAATGGACCTTTTTGGGGGATTTGCCATGAGCCCTTCTTCTCTTAAGGACCGTAGGACTAGCCTTAACCTTTTTATATGAGACTTCCAGTGCCTACTATAGATGACAATGTCAGCCAAGTAGGCAGCAGCATATGCCCTATGGGGTCATAGCACCATGTTCATTAATCTTTGGAACGTGGCCAGAGGTCCATGCAGTCTGAACGGCATAGTAACAAATTGGTATAAACCGAGATTTGTGGCGAAGGCAGTTTTACACTTGGATTCCTCAGTTAAGGTACAGTATCTGCCAATATCCTTTCATGAGATCCAGAGTAGATATATACTTTGTAGAGAGAAAGGGAATCTCACACCCCCTAGTGGCGCTTCTCGGTGTATACCAACAGAGTAAATATATAATAGTAATATCCTTATGCACAATAGCTGTCAGTGTTAACAGATGTCCCACGTAGCCACAATATATAACAGTGGTCAGGTCCCCCCAATAGCCTCTGGCGTGAGGTAAGTCTTGTATGTGTGGGACCAGAATAGCAGAAATAGCTCACTGTTTGGGCGAGAATATAGACACTGGCAGCGTCGGTGTGCTCCTACCAAGATGAGTAGCAGAAATTCGAACAAGATGAGGCTGTGCAGCTGCCTTGCAGAAAGGATTCAGACCTGGACTGGATCACAGGTAAGTGCAAAAGGCTTTAATGACACATAACAGCCTTGAGTACCCTTTGATAAAGCACGGTCTCCCGTGAGAAACAAGTAAGAGTGGTTCGTTTGGCTGTTATGTGTCATTAAAGCCTTTTGCACTTACCTGTGATCCAATCCCGATCTGAGTCCTTTCTGCAAGGCAGCTGCACTGCCTCATTTCGTTCGAATTTTAGATATATACTTTGCCTTACCAAGGGAATCAAGCAAATCATCCACCCTTAACATTGGGTATGCATCGAATCTGGACACGGCATTTACCTTTCTGAGGTCCATGTAAAACCTCTCCTTCTTATCTGGTTTAGGGACCAACACTATTGGGCTACACTATTCCCTGTGGGACTCCTCAATCATGCCCAATTCCAATATGTCCAGTATTTCCCTCTCTACAAGGGCTTTGTGGCCTTTTGGCAATCTGTAGGGATGAAACTATACTTTTACGCCAGGTTCTGTCTCAATCCTATGGGACACTAAATCAGTCTGCCCTGGCAACTTCGAAAACACATTGGTTACACAACTCCAGTAGGTCGGCCCTTTGTTCTGTGGTTAACTGACCTCCCATAGGGACCTGATGGCCATTACCATTACTACCATGTGGAGGCTGTGAACACAGATCCATCTACCCTGCCAGAGGGTGGATGAATAGAGATCTCATAATTTTCCAGGGTTTCAGGAGGTGCACATGGTAGATTTGTTTACCCTTCCTGGGCCCTACTTGAAAGATTTCATCATTCAGCATTTTAGTTATACTACCTCTCGTGACGTTCTTGAGCAGACCTAAATTTTTCTTAGCAAACTGACCTTCCATGTCAAGGCGGTTTCTAAAGTCTATTACATATTGAAGGGCTTTCTTCGAGAGGGAGTGCTCCTTCTAGGATTCCTTTAGTAGGTCCAGAATACCCGGGGTTTGTTTCCATATAGGAGCTGAAATGGGGAGAAACCTGTGGAGGCTTGGAGAACTTCTCATACCACAAACAGCAGGAAAGGGAGACGTTCATCCCAAAGTTGCTTTGTAGTGTCTACAAACTTTCTAAGCATGGTTTTTAAAGTTCGGTTAAACCTCTCTACCAATCCGGCAGTCTGTGGATGGTAGACCGAGGTCCAGATGGATTTAACCTCTAACAATTTCAGAACATCCTGCATTAACTTAGCCATGAAGTTTGTTCACAGGTTGGTCAACATTACATGGGGCAGTCCCACCCGGGAGAATGGCTCTAACAGCCTGTGAGCCACCTGTTTAGCAGTTGCTGTCCTCAGAGGGAAGGCCTCAGGATATCTGATGGCATAATCCATGACAACTAGTCTAAATTTATGTCCCTTCACAGAGGGTTCTAAAGGTCCTACCAGGTTTATGCCAATCCTCTCGAATGGGACTGAGATCAAGGGCAGAGGAACCAAGGGGGCTGGCTTCTGTCCCTTTTGGCTAGTCAGCTGGCATTCAGAAAATGTCAGGCATAGTTTTATGAATCACCATGTATGCCTGGCCAATAGAACCGGGACAAGACGTGGTCCGTTCTCTCTGCCCAGTTGACAACCCCAGGAGAGTATGGGCTAGGGTAAACACAATTTTAATCAGGACCAATATTTGTCGAATGACCCCCCCTGTTTGTGTAACCTTATTCACCCGATATAGGATGTCATCCACTAATTCAAAATGTGGGCACACCGTTACACCTTGTTCATTCACTATGTTATCATTGACCCGTACCACCATCTCATATTGTCTAGCCAGAGCCGGGTCTTTCCTCTGCCTCTGATGGAAGTGAGGAAGAGCCAGGTATGGCAAAATTCCCATATCTCTCTCTTCCCTATCCTGGTAATTTTCCACCATTACTTGTAGTCTGTTGGCATGACTAAGGTTACTGAAGATAGGCTTGAAATCATCCTAAATATTAATTATGCTATATTCATATATATTCAGCATGTAACTAGTTAATTTAGTATTAAGTTAAAATTTATATTGGAAAATTATTAGCTGATTCTGCAATGATAAGAAGATAAAATCAGTCTGAAGACAGGCAGGTGTAGAAATGTTTGTCAACTTTGTGTCGAGTTTGAATTCAAAGGTTAATTAAATAGATATAGGGTTAGTTAGTAAGACCATACAATACAGTAGAGAGGTCTTAAAAGATTAATAACATAGGATTAACTATAGTAACAGTAAACTGACTGACATTATGCTGTAAAATATGTTTTCTATCATCTCTGAGTAAATTGAGGAAAGAACCGTGCTATGGACAATTTGATATATATTAAAAGGTGGGATATTAATTTGTACCCATTTAATGAAGAAAATCTTAATTTGGTGAACCAGCAAGTCTAATCTTTAGTTACCTAGAGTCCTAGAGACTTTCTTAACCAGTCCTCTTTTTCCGAACGTCTCTGTTTACGCTTTTTTGGAACCCGGTGTCTATGGGGAAAGATCTGCGGAAAAGGGGAACAAGTCCCTGGGCTTCTTTGATACAGGAGAAGTAGGCTGCTCGTGAGCAGGGGCCAACAACATTGCAAAGTAGGGCCAGTCTCGGCCAAGCAGAACAGGAGCAAGGAGCGACTCCTACTAGGAGCCTAGCCTCTCGACTGTTAACCTGGAGGAAGATTTCCACCATCAGGTATCTTTTTATATTGCCATGGATATACTCAATATTCCATGGAGGGTCATACTGTAGGATAGTCGTTAGTCGTCTACTAGTGAGTATGCCCTGTAGGATAAGGTTTTTTTTTACCAGATCCCGGGTCCACCAGATCGTTGAATGCCTTCCCCTCCACTGATGCTGGGACCAACCCTGGCTCATGGTTCCCTCGGAGTGAAGCAGTGGGGATGATCCTGCTATAAGAGAAAAAAAGGAAAAACCCAATGCTGATGCTACCGATACTGCGGTGTCCACATATATAAAGAAATAATTAAATGTGTTATATCAGAGACCGGTAAGCATGAATAATAACAACTAGTGGTCCGTAGGCTTCAGCCAAATGTGTGTGAACCTGGTGCAGCCACCACCTCACCTGAACTCCGTCGGGGTAGCCATCTAAAGGGCTCGCCAGTTCTCTTACCCCCAGATATACGGGATCCAGATGGAGCTGCACCTCCTTCCTCTAACTGCAGGGATGGCACCCCGGGATGCGATGCTAAATGGTAATGGCGGAGACCTGTATAAACAGAACCTCCTGCTCGTTCACCGGGTGCCTGCAAATCCTCCCGCGTTGTCACAGTTAGGCTCCGTACAAGGGATGGCGGCTGATGGGGGACTGGCAGACGATCCACACCTCTACGATGGTCGTCTCCGTCAGATGTCCTCCTCTCGCGGTGTCCACGTGTGAATGGAGCCCCGTTCTCACACTGGCCAAGCCGGTTCCACTAAACTGCTGTGGAGGAAATCCTCACGATGGATCTGCTGCTGTAAATGCGCATGAACCGGATAGACGTGCTTCAATACCGATGAATAGAGCAAAAATGGAGAAAAAATAGAAAGTAGAGCACTGCAAAGGGCTGGAGGCAAAAAAATAACTATTTATTAGGCATGTAAGCCAAATGGACAAACACACATGATAAAAAAACTCTGATGTGTTTCCTGCCGTGGAGGCGCTTTGATAGTTTTTTTATCATGTGTGTTGTCCATTTGGCTTATATGCCTAATAAATAGTTATTTTTTTGCCTCCAGCCCTTTGCCCTTTGCAGTGCTCTACTTTCTATTTTTTCTCCATTTATGATCCTGCCATAGAAAGAATCCATTTTATCCTCTCCCGTTGTCGGAGAGGCCTGTTGATGGCGACCAGTGTTCAGACCTTTCCTCGGTGGGAATGGATTCTCACTTCGGATTGGTTGGGGATTCACTCCACTGGATGGGTGACTGGAGCACAGCATCTTGGAGGATACTGTGGATGACATCCTCTGGAGTATCCCTCCTTTGTTGATCTGATGACCTCTGATGCTGGACTTGTGTCTCGACGAGCACTGGTATCCGGACCACTCCGTAATGGGAAAGGGTTGACTATTTGTAACCATGTATTATTTGTCATCTTAAGTCTATGCCCAGGACATAATTGAAAGTGAGAGTTAACTCTAAATGTATTACTTCCTGGTAAAACATTTTATAAATAAATAATATCACGTGACCCTGGATCACAGACGAGACTGAGACTGAAGAATGAAGTATTGATAATGGATGCTCGTAAAGAAAAAATAAAGTGGAAGTATTCTTTAATATTTTTGAATGTGTAGTCCCCCTGTGGTAATCGCATGCATTGGAGGATTTGTATAAATGTAATAATTTGTTATTGTTGATACAATACTGTGTTTGGAACCTTTTAGGTCACAGTTCTATACCGGTGTGTAGTATTACTATAGCGATTACTATTGCTATGATAATGAAGCGGTTAACCCATCCCTCAACCTTCACAGTAGGTCTAACCACCCACCCTGGGGAAACTACCCCCTTTTTAACCACCTCCACCCTCAATAAACTAGGTACTCTGGCCTAACCCCTTCATTGCCTTAGCGGCTTGCCGCTAAGGCAATGAAGCTGCTTTTATTTTATTTTGATAACACCCCATAACAGGGCACCCCATAAAAGGGCCTGTAACTCTGGAAGCAGGGTGTCCCCGGACCTGAAATGAATGCGGCTCAGCTCCAGAGACCCCCAGCTACAATACTGTGTTATTAAAATTAAATTAAAGCTGTGCGACTGTCTGTTACAGGTGCGCAGGGAGAGTGACTGATTCAGTAGCACTCAGTGCGCATCTCTTACAGACAGGTGCAGCCCAGTAAGATTCACACAACGTGAGTCCCATTTAAACGCAGGGACTCATGCTGTGTTAATCTGATGGGTCATTTTTTAAAACATTTTATTAGATTTTTTCACTTTATACTCATGTGGAATTGCACTCAGGGTGGTACTGTTGAATTATTCTACTAATCAGACTCTCTCCCTCTTTCACATACATCATGGGAATAAAACATCAAGATGGATTATATGGATGCCCCTGAAAATGGATACCAAAGCACCCAATAGCAGCCGTGGATGCTGGGCTGCGCATGTGCAATAACACCACCAATATGCAGGCTGAAAAATCAATTTGGATCCAGCTGATGTATGAGTAGCTGCAGGGTGGAGCTGATTAAACAGATGATTAACAGAGGGTATTATGAGGATTATGAGGACTACTTGAGAGACACTATATGTTGTTTATTTCATGCCACTTTCTCACTTGATAAAAGCCTCTGTAGGTCGAAACGTCGCTTTAAAAATTGGCTAATATATTGTAAAAAAAATCTGCAGTGCCCTGTGATGCTTTTCTACTTTCATGTACTTTGGATCACCGGTGAAGAAAGAGTAGATGGTCAGCGCAAGATGGAATGAAATATATAAAGAAACAATGATTAGTATAACAACATAAACACCCAATGTTTACACAGATGTGGAATGAAGTATAAGTGGGGAATTACTATAATAATATCATGCTACTCACACAGCCATGTGTGAGTCAGAGACTCATCAATGTTATCTTTAGACAGCTGGTCTCTCTCCTCTAAGGCGTTGGTATAACCACGCCGTCTGTTCCTAATGGTGGGCTTGCACCTCTCCCGTGACCCGTGTACAGGATGAAAGTCAAAGGTCGTATGTGAGTAACAAGACTTTAATATAACAATAAACATAAATATGTACGACTTACATAAAAAAAACAGTAGCTTCAGCTTGAATGTCTCCCATTCTGGTCCACTGTGTCCGGCTTGCTCCTGCTTCCTCGTCCGTCAGTGGGGCCGAGTAACAGAGGACCCTCTGGGCAACTGTGGCTGGTCTGGATCAGAATAGTGCACGTTTTACTGGAGAAACTTTGAATCACCTACAGGCTATCCCTAATTGCAGGAGCACCAGTAAGAATATACTTTTTGACATTTTATGGCGTGCAGCAGATTTCTCTATTTTGCATTGACTATTCTGTTTCATAATGCTAGCACCAGTGGATTTATTTTTGTAACACATTGATACAAGTATTATTAAGCTACTAAACTTTAGGTTAATACCATAATTCTTGTAATTGTACTAGACCAGTAATTCACAGGTACCTTTTTCCATTTTTGGGATCCTTTTCTCACTGGTTTAAGTAGATATTTTGGTTTGAAATATATGGAAGGCCTTATTAATCTCTCATTGGGATTAGCTAATAGAGCAGAAATTAAGAATTCAATGATGAGGATATAAGTAGAAAACTGTTCAAATCAACATCAGAGGAAAGTTTTGGTCCAGAAAGATCGACTGACCATATTAAAGATTTGGAGAGGTTAAAAAAAGAAGGAGATTGAGTTATTCTCTCATGGAAATACCTTGATGGAATATTCTAAACAGAAATTAATCCCAAAAGGATTTAGGATTAGAAATAGTTCACAATAGGTAATGAAAATAATGATTTTTGTGAAAATTGGTGCAAACTCCTGAACAAGGCATCTTTGGACTTGATTCTGCTGGTGATAAAGGAAGCTGGTGACCAGCTGAGTAAGGTCAGACATGACATTCTGAAAATTCAGATCACTATAAAGCAAACTCATCAAATGACATTACTGTCCAATCCTTAGATGATTTAAAGATACGATTACAAAAATGTAAGGAAGATCTTACCCATTTGAAAAAATAGAAATGTAAAAATGTAGTCATTGATTACAAAGAGAATTCTGTATATCAGTGGAGAAAGCAAGAGAGACGCCCCAATTATAAGGCATGATCAAAAATAACATACAGTATAGAAAACAGGGAACACCCACATGTATGTCCGATACGAGCTCATCTGCAGAGGGATCACATCAACAAACACCGGAAGGATATTTTTTAGGAAGAGGAAAAACATCACTGTCAAAGAAAAAAGACAAAAGAACAGGAGAAGTACAAGAAAACCCAAGGACACTGCTGATGAGTATGCGTAATTTGGATGTTAATCTATCTAATTATCAACTGTCTGATATGGAAGTTTCTATTTTGTCTAAGGGTCCGTCTTTTGTTCCTACTACTAGGCCTAACCAATTTGATATGGAAGGGGAATTATTTAAATTGGAGAGAAATCTTAACCTCAAATCTATTTTCTCCATTATAGCACCAAGTTTATTGTACCATTTAAAAATTCTGCAGTAAATGTTTTCATGAGGTTAATCAAGGCTGATATCAATAATTACTTTAAGAAAAAATACTTTATACATATTGATCAGACTTTAAAAGAGAAGAAGATCCTAAAAGCAATGACAGAAAATAAGGAGATCATTTAAAAAAAAAAAAAAAAGAAGATGAAGGTGGAACCATGGTAGTACAGGAGTACAGTCACTATAAAGCAGAAGCGTTAAGGCAATTATCCAATGAGGCTTGTTATTCTAAACTTGATCATAATCCCACGCGTGGCTACCAGTCAGAAGTGAAAAGTATTTCACAGTTAGGACTTAATTTATGGCTTAACGAAAAGGAAATTAACTTTTTGTCCATGACAAATCCCAGGAGGCCGGTAATATATTTACTAGCTAAAATTCATAAAAGTTTGCATAATCCTTCGGGAAGACCTATTATTGCCGCGATGAATTCCTTGAATCAGCCATTAGCAATATTTGTGGATACTTTTCTGCAGCTACTGGTGGCTAAGAGTAAATCATACTTTAGAGATACTTTTGACTTTCTGTATAAAATTCGATCTATAAAAACTGATTAAGAAAAATCTTTTACTAATCACAATGGATGTGACTAATCTTTACACCATAATTCCTCATGAGGATGGTCTGAATGTCATTAGGAATAGATTAGAACAAGAACATAAAATCAATCCACAAGTGTACTACATTATATTACTGTTCCATTTTATTCTGTATAAAAATTTCTTTCAATTTGAGAACAACTTTTATCTGCAAACAACAGGAACAGTGATGGGGAGCAATGTGACCCCATCTTACGCTAACCTCTTAATTTCTGGTTTCGAGGAGAAATTCATTTTTCACACGGTATATTACACTAAACTGAGTTTTTACTGTAGATATATAGATGATGTATACTTCTTTTGGCAAGGTACATCAAATGAAATAACTGTTTTTTTCTATTATCTTGATGAACTTGAGAAGGTGATGGAAAATGGGGATAATGGGATGTGAGCAGTAGAGATCGTAAAATTCATTGTTAGAGAGAACCTGTAGATCTCCTTTCTTTCACCAGTGCATGTTATATTCCTTTTGGATGCCATTCATTTTTTGCTCACACACAATTATTTATTGTTTTCAGGTGGTTCCTATCTCCAAACACGTGGGACTGCGATTGGCACTTGCTTTGCCCCCTCCTATGCCAATCTATTCATGGGTTGGTGTCCTACGTGTTTGGAGATAGAAACCCCTATCGTCACTTCATTCACTTTTATCATCGCTACATAGATGATTTGTTACTCATTTTGACTGGTTCCGTACAGGATTTATTATTGTTTATTCAATATATTAATGACAAGATTATTAATTTGATTTTTACTTCTCATTATCACTCCCATCACATCAACTTTCTTGACCTCAATTTATTTGTTGTTTTAGATTAAAAAAAATACACACAGATGTTTATCGGATGGAGCATTCTAGAAATTCACTTTTACATGCGAGCAGTAGCCATGATCAAAACCTTTTTAGAGGTATACGGTATGGCCAATACAGTATATCAGATTGCGCCGCAATTGTTCCTGTCTAGAAGACTTTAAATTAAGATCTGTAGAATTAACAAATCATTTTCTATCCAGAGGATACAATAAAAAAATACTTGAGGATGCTTTCCTCAATGCATTAAATAAAAAAAGAGAGGACTCCACTCTGACTTCATCTAAGAAATCGGGTTCTGGTCATGGGAGACGTGAGAGAGTAGATCACATTCAACATACAGCAGATGTGGATCCTCCATATTTCATTACTCAGTTTAGCACACAATCTTATGCGATCAATCGAATCATTAAAAATCATTGGAATATTCTGTTCTTAGATCCTCTATTAAGGGGTATGACATCAGTTGACCCTAAATTTGTTTTTAGGAAATCACAAGCATTGGGTAATATTATTTCTCAGCATGGTCAGAAATGACAAATACACTACAAAATTAATAGGATTTTTCGCTTGTGGTCGTTGTAAGATATGTAAATATGTACTCTAAAGCAAAACATTTAATAATATGGAGGATAACAGATCATATACAGTAATATCATGTCTTTTATGAATTGTAACACAGAATTTGTAACTTACATGCTTATTTGTGGGTGTAACAAGAGATATGTTGGTTTCACAACAAGAATGTTCAAACTTCGCATAATGGAACACATGAGACTTATTCTCAAGAGAGACTTAAATCATCCTGTCTCCAAACACTTCAGCGAATGCCGACATGGATCTCTTATTAACTTTAAATGTATTGCCATCGAACATGTTCAAAATCACATCAGAGGAGTTGATAGAACCAATGCCCTATACAAAAGGGAAACTCATTGGATCTTCTGTTTGGATACTTTAATCCCTAAGGGGTTAAATTTGGAATGGGATTTGAAATATTTTCTTTAAAAGATTGTTTCACTCAAAAAACAAGTTGGAGTGATTATATCTTTTTCATATGATATATTGCAATCCAGTCTCTGATGTGATTTAGTGTCGATTAGATTAACTACAAGATATCTCTATGTTATCTTTTATTATTCTAAATGCTTTGTTGCATATAAGATATAACATCTTAGATGTTTTTGTTGGTTGTATTGACTTAGGTGCTTTTGCATATATTCTTTTCTGTATCCACAATGGTATTGATTTTAATGTGATTGTACCATTAGGAGCTATATTATGCATTTTACTTGAATGATGGGAGACACATTGTAGTTCCCTGACACTGTCATCCATTACCTGTTACATTTATATGATCTATGACTGACCATTATAAATAATTGGGTTTTGATTGAGTCATCTCCGTCCCAGATATAATTTGCCAGTGATGATGCAATAATATCAAGGGATTTGCCATTCTAAACATCATTTGTTTGGAAAAGGGGTTTTCCAATGAACTGAAATGGTCCTGCCTGTGATTTATTGGGATATCACTGACTTTATTATCTCCTTCATATGCGGGTTATATAACCTACAAACAAAATAAGATAAGACGACAAGAAGTGGGTTTAAGTGTTTTGGAATTTTTGCTAGCACTTTTTAAATACACTTGGTGCCATTTGTAACAGTTTATTTATATAGTACCTGATACATGATATATCATCTGTGCTCACATCTTTAGAGAACTGTTGCCATATTGAATAATGTTTTAGCTGTTGATTAAAATCAATTAGACTCCGATGTTCTGAGTTAGAAGGAGGGGCTATATTACTTACCTTTGTACGTGCTCCTGTAGACTCCTTGAGAAAGCGCTGTTAGCGTGGGAGGAGATTTTTCCCTGTTCTGTCCCTAGTATGTTTTTTGTTTTTTAATATGTGACCCGATAAATTATTTTTTATTTTTGTAAATACCTGGTGAGTTGAGTGTGCTTTTCCGCTGGGTCACTGTTCAACCGATCTTTGGTTATTCTCTATGTTCTTATACAGCCTGCTCATACATATGTTGCTGTTGCTGCTACAGCTCCTGTTATCTGGACTATCAAACGAAACAAGGTTGGTAATTGCTTGGAAAAATATTTATGACTAATCATGAATTATGAGATTTAAATATAGACTCTAAAAGAGATTTGGAGGACTTCCTTTTTAAAAACATTTTATTAGATTTTTTTCACTTTACACTGTGTGGAATTACAATCAGGGTGGTTACTGTTGAATTATTCTACTGATCAGACTCTCCCTCTTTCACATACATCATGGGAATAAAACATCAAGATGGATTATATGGATGCCCCTGAAGATTGATACAAAAGCAACCAATAGCAGCCGTGGACGCTGGGCTGCGCATGCGCAATAACACCACCGATCTGCAGACAAAGAACTGCTCACCAGGACAACAAACAAAGATCTCACAAAGATGTCAGATGCCGTGATGACGTCAGATGTGCATCGCGTTGTAAAAGTGGAAAACAGATGGAAGCAAGGAAATTGTAACCATGACAACAACACAAACAGCGGACTGACATAATGTGAGCAGGACACAACACGTGACGACACAGACCAATCAGGAAGGTGGAAGAAATAACCATGACGATGGATAAGCATCTTATGGAGACAATGCGAGTACGCCGAGCAACGTGATGACATCAGGAGAATATTGCGCATCACATGACAAGACGGGCCAATTAGGAAGGCCAGAAAACGGGAGGCTGAAAAATCAAATTGGATTCAGCTGATGTATGAGTAGCTGCTGGGTGAAGCTGATTAAACGGATGATTAACGGAGGGTATTATGGGGATTGTAAGGACTACTTAAGAGACACTATATGTTGTTTATTTCATGCCACTTCTGACTTAATAAAGTAGATAAAGTAGGTCGAAACGTTGCTTTAAAAATTGGCTAATAAATAGTAAAAAAAATCCTAGTATCCTGTGATGCTTTGCTACTTTCATGTACTTTGGATCACCTACAGGCTATACCTAATTACAGGAGCACCGGTAACTATACACTTTTTGACATTTTATGGTGTGCAGCAGATTTTTCTATTTTTGCGTGGAAACACGTCATGCCACCATCAAACTAAATCTCTCAGGACCATAGAAAAGCAGTTATTGATGCTCATAAGTCTAGAAAAGATTAAAAAACCATTTCTAATATATATACTGTCAGACAAATGGAGAAAGTTCAAGACAACAGTCACTCTACCCAGCAGTGGTCGTCCTACCAAAATCCAAGAACAAACCAGCAAATCATCCAGGAAGTCACAGAGAACCAAAGAGTAACATCCAAGGATCTTCAGGACACTCTCACATTGGCTAATATGAGTGTTCATGACTCGACTATCAGAAAAAGACTGGACAAGAATGGTGTTCATGGAAGGAAACATTGCTGCCGTCTGAAGTTCGCCAAAGAGCACACATTGTAGATGATCAACAAGACTTCTGAAACAATATTCTCTGGACAGACAAGTCAAAGGTAGAACTTTTTGGCCTCCATGAGAAATGTGATGATTGTTGAGAACCAAAACTATGTTCGAACAGAAGAACCTGATACCAACCGTCAATCATGGTGGTGCGAATGTGATGGTTTGGGCTGCTTTGCTGCCTCAGGACCTGGACGGCTTGCCATCATTGACACAACTATGAATTCTGCATTGTATCAGAAGATTCTACAGGAGAATGTTAGGCCATCCATCTGTGAGCTGAAGCTGAAGCGAAAGTGGGTCATGCAGCAAGAAACTTATCCTAAACATAAAAGCATATCTACAAAAGAATGGCTGCAGATGAACACATTCTGCATTTTAGAATGGCCTAGTCAAAGTCTAGGCCTAAATCCGTCTCTCTCTCTCTCTGCAACAGAATCAACTTGCTGGGTGAGCCCTTTTCAGAGGGTCGAGCATCTTGTCGCTGGCTACTCGCCATTTTTGCAAATGTTGCTGTCACTGGTATTCGGGGCTTTCTGCATACCGTGATAGCAACGCTGTCAAAAATGGCGATTTTAAAAGCCTGGTGATTTTTTCTATCGGACTTTACTGCCTGAGGCCCTTACAAGGCTGTTATCAGTATCTGCTGGTTCTAATTGATCAGCTGTATCTTTTCTTTCACCGTTTTATAATCAATAAATCACTGACTAAGTACAACCAATATTAAAGAGAGGTTACCAAGGTGCATATATCTCCTAACTAAGACCTCAAACGCACAGTGACTGTTTGTGGTTTACATCTACCTACTAAGTCTATACTCTATATTACATAGTATCACTAGGGTTGTAATACTAATATCACAGTGTTAGATAAAAACAGCTTGCAGAGTGACTACCATCTCTGATTTATTTACAAATATAGAGAGCTGTAAGCCAAATACCTGTCCTGACACTTTTCTGTAATGACGGATAGACTGACATCTGTGGGAAGATACTATAATACAAATAGGCAAGCATATGACACTAAGTTACATAGCTTTTGCTACCTTCAAACATCTCAAGTAGTTAAGATAACACTTTCTAAAACCTGTCCGTTACGCTAGGGATCGGAGAACAAAGTGGACATGAAAAATCACTATTGGTACTATAATTTTGTACTAATGGTATGGCTGTTGTTATTGCGATTCATAAACAGCAATCACCTGTCCAGTTTTTCTTATTTATCTCATAAAATATAACCGTTTAGCCTTTTCAACAGTATTAGGTGCTTGATAATAATCTGGACTGTGATCACAACCTTTTGACCCACCTTGCCTCTCCCAAACAGTTGGAGAGATCGTGTTGCAATAATAAGCAGCTAAGATTGCATATATTTGTGAGAAAGAAGTGCTCTCCAAGACACCTTGGTTGTGTCTCTCAGTACATACTGTTCAGTGATTCTAGGGACTACCCTCAAGGCATTAATCCACACAGACCCACCTTTTGCGTGAGACAAAGCGAGAATTACTGATTTGTCCAGCCATGTGTGATACAATTCACTTATTTTATAATATATTTTCTGTTGTTTAATCGTCGTTGCTGATCACTTGTTAATTATATTCTAATTTAGGTTTTATATTAAAAGTTAAGTTTTAAATTACAATACCATTTCACCACATTCTAATTGGAGTGCTAACAAAAGGAGCTCTTTCCTTGCTCTAACAAGGATTTGGTTTGTATCTTAATTACACCCCATTCTATCATACACTGTCAGTGGTCAGTGCAGAGTTGCCTCTTTTTCTGTGGAAAACACATCATTACAGTTAGCATCACTCACATGAGTCACTGCCTATTAGAGCAATTCCTGATTCAATAGCAGAAACTGCCAGTTAAATGTTCACATATAAATATATACTTGAACCAGCAGTTAATCTCTGTTGTGTGAACAGAAATAGAAGCTATCTGATTATGTACATGGTTTTCCAGATATGGTGTTGTCAAATACAGCAATGTGAGGCTAGAAATGGGAATTGGGAGTGATTCCCAACACCTGCTAAAAAGAGCTTGTGAAACATTCAGTACCTCCGCATACACCACCGTTTTTGAAATAACGTGCGTTTTTTGACGCACACTGTATAGTCACATACATAGTAAGAGCACTGAATATTATTTACAGAGTGTGGACCAACCTATCAGTTTCGCTTCTTCTTTGAAATAAATTCCTCCGTTTAAAGCATCCGAGTGTACCAGAGCTCAGTGCCAGCCATTTGCTGCAGAAACGCAGGCAGAGTTATATACGCGTATGTCACTGTCACAGGAGACCAGGAATATCACACCAGGGATCAATTTTCCAGACAGAAACACAGAGTTTATCAAATTAATTTATTGGAAAAAAAAATATCCACAACTATTTACAGTAAATGAACATACACACTTACAACTGGGAAACTGGGGTTACCCTATAGACCTAGGTGCCGGGACCTCCCTAAAGAGATTTCCCCTGTTTTCATCTCTGCAGGGTCCTCTGCAGCTTCTCCCAGTCACTTCCAGCTTCTTTCTAGTTGCCTCAATTTAAGATTGTATTGTATGTCTTTATTTATATAGCGCCATAAATGTACATAGCGCTTCACAGTAGTAATACAAATAATATAAATAACAGATCATGGGAATAAGTGCTTCAGACATAAAAGTAACATTAAGGAAGAGGAGTCCCTGCTCCGAGGAGCTTACAATCTAATTGGTAGGTATGGAGAATGTACAGAGACAGTAGGAGGGAATTCCAGTAAGTGCGTCTGCAGGGGGCCAAGCTTTATGTATCATGTGTCCATGATTATCCAGTGCTATTCATATGCTTTTTTAAGCAGATGTGTCTTAAGGTGGGTCTTAAAGGTGGATAGCGAGGGTGCTAGTCGGGTATTGAGGGGAAGGGCATTCTAGAGGTGTGGGGCAGAAAGTGAGAAAGGTTTAAGGCGGGAGAGAGCTTTAGATACAAAGGGGGTAGAAAGAAGACATCCTTGAGAAGAACGCAAGAGTCGGGATGGTCCATAGCGAGAAATTAGGGCTGAGATGTAAGGAGGGGCAGAAGAATGTAAAGCTTTAAAAGTGAGGAGAAGAATTGAGTGTGAGATACGGGATTTGATCGGAAGCCAGGAGAGGGATTTCAGGAGGGGAGATGCGGAGACAGATTTAGGAAAGAGTAGAGTGATTCTGGCAGCAGTGTTTAGGATAGATTGTAGGGGAGACAGGTGAGAGGCAGGAAGGCCGGACAGCAGGAGGTTGCAGTAATCGAGACGTGAGAGAATGAGGGCCTGAGTCAGAGTTTTAGCAGTCGAGTAACAGAGGAAAGGGCGTATCTTTGTGATATTGCGGAGGAAAAAGTGACAAGTTTTAGAAATGTTTTGAATATGAGAGGAGAATGAGAGAGAGGAATCAAGTGTAACCCCTAGGCAGCGTGCTTGGGCTACTGGGTGAATGATCGTATTTCCAATAGCAATGTGGAAGGAGGTAGTAGGGCCAGGTTTGGGAGGAAGTATAAGGAGCTCTGTTTTTGCCATGTTAAGTTTCAGTCGGCGGATGGCCATCCAGGATGATATTCCAGAGAGGCATTCAGAAACTTTGGTCTGTATAGCAGGTGTAAGGTCAGGGGTTGAAAGGTAAATTTGTGTGTCGTCAGCATAGAGGTGATAATTAAACCCAAAAGATGTGATTAGGTCACTGTGACAGGGTAAATAAAAGCCACCAGTTATATGCCTGGAAAACCTATGTCTAGTCTGCAGTGCAGCACTGACTAGGTTAACTTCAGCTGGGAACCTCAGGACAATTAATTGGATCCCAGCTGCCTAATCAAGGGGTGTTAATACCCAGGCTGTAGACACATGGAGCCTGGCTGTTGAGGAGAGAGGAGTAAGCTGCTGAAAAGAGATTCCTGATACAAGGTCTGATTAGCAAAGTAGATGAATTGTGAACTGACTGTCCCCTGCATAGAAAAGGGTAGCTACCTTATTTATAGACTGTCTGCTAAAGAGAAACTGTTTTGTTTGGTTTGCTGAAGAAAAAGCCATTTTCTTTTGTTTGCTGACGAAAAGCTATTTTTGTTTTTGTGTGCTGTATATCTTTTAAGGCTAAATAAATAAGCCTTGTCAAGAAACCCATGTGTGTAGTTGCATGTACCCTGCAACATATGGTGTCAGAAGTGGGATGGATTTTTTTCAAAAGGCTCCTGCAGTTAAAGGGCCACACACACACACACAAGAATGAAAAAAATGGAAGAACTTTTGAAAGACTTTCTGTGCAAGCAGACCAGACAGCAGGGACAGTTAATGCAGGAGCAGACCAAACAACAGGAACTGTCAATGCAGGAGCAGGCCCGGCTGCAAGCGGAGAGAGATGAAAGACTACAAGCAGCACAGGATGAGCGGATTGCCAAGCTGCTGACCCAATTCCAAGGTCTGCAAGTGCAGAACTGGCAAGCAGACCCCCGATACTCCTGAGGAAAATGGCTCCGAACAAGGATCCAGAGGCATTTTTACTGACATTTGAAAGAGTCGCCGAAGCTCAGGGCTGGGCTGCAGATCGCTGGGCAACTGCTTTGGCCCCGCTCCTCATAGGAGAAGCCCAGGCCTCATATCAGGGCCTGCTACAGATCAGGCAATGGACTACCGACAAGTAAAAGCCACCATACTGGATCGCTTAGGTCTGACCCCAGAGACCTACCGGCAGCAGTTCCGGAACATGAAGTACACCGCTAAGATGAGACCCCGGGTCCTCGCTCAGCGATTATTGGACTTGTGTACGAGCTGGATAAAACCCGAGGAGTGCACTAAGAAGGCAATTCTTGAGCAGGTGGTTTTGGAACAATTTCTACAAATAATACCCCCTTCCGCACGCTCGTGGGTAAAACGCCACCCTGCTGAAACCCTAGCTTTGGCGTCCGACTCGTTGAGAACTTCCTTGGGGCTGAGCAGCAGGCAAGTGTCCTGGACCCGACTCCACCGGCACTTGCGGACACCCAAAGAGGGAGGTCGGATCAATGGGGAACCTACGGCCCGTCACGCAACCGCCAAGTCCAATGGAAGGAGCAGTCGTTCCAGCAAGGACGGAGTCCAAATGCTAGTCCCCGCAGAGACCCTCATCTCCTTCCGGATGTCGGCTCGTCGCAAAATGAGAGGAACTTCCGAGGACATCGCCCACAGGACCCACCAGATGCCTGGTCTCCAGTAACCAGTCCAGCGGAGCGCTATCCACAGCCCCCTCCTGCGAGGGAACCCTCTCCATGTTCCGCCTGTGGAGAACAAGGCCACCGGTATGTGGACTGTCCAGTGATGGATTGTTCATTCAGCAGAACCGTCGCCTCGGCTTTTACTGGGGAAAATTACAAGCCCTGGCTACTTCCAGCCCTGATTGGGGGAAAAAACATCCAGGCCCTTGTATATTCGGGCTCTGGGAAAACTCTGGTCCTCCAGGAACCGTGTGTTCTTTTGACTCCCCGTGGAGCATAGAATGTATACACGGTGATGTAAAACGCTATCCGACGGCCAAAATCCGGCTACAGGTAAAAGGTCAGGAGGCTTACCTCGAAGTAGGAGTCGCTCCTTGACTCCCTGCCCCCGTTGTGCTCGGTCGGGACTGGCCTTTCTTTTCGGACCTAATGGCCCCAGTCTTTCACAAGGAGCCTCCTTCTAGGGCTCAGGAGAACCCTGGCAAACTGTTCCCCTTCTCGGCAGACCTTTTTCCCAGTAGACACCGGGTTCAAAAGACTCGGAAGCAAAGACGCTTGGACAAACAGGACTGGTTACAGAAATCTGGGTCTCAAGGTGACCATTCTAGTAGTCAGAGGTCACAAGTGATGGCTGGGGATGGCCAAAGGGAGGGGGATATGGGCCCTGGAGATTTTCCAGACCTGTACCTCCCTGACTTTCGCCAGAAGCAAAGGGAAGACCCAGTCCTTGCTAGACCGTATGACAAGGTGGTGAAAATTGATGAACAGATTTTAGATGCACAGGGGGTGATAGTATTCCCCTATTTTGAGCTATCAAAGGATATCCTATATAGGGTGAATAGGCAGACACAAACAGGGGAGGTCACCAGATAGATATTGGTTCCCAAGACGTTTGTTAAATCTGTGTTCACTCTAGCCCATACTGTCCCTTGTGGTGGTCACCTGGGCAGGGATAAAACATTGGACCGTATTTCATCCCGATTATATTGGCCAGGCATGCATAGTGATATTGCTAAGCTATGTGCAGCATGTCCGGAGTGCCAGCTAACTAGTCCAAAAGGACAAAAACCAGCCCCTTTGGTTCCTCTACCCTTGGTGTCTGTTCCCTTTGAGAGGATTGGGGTAGACTTGGTAGGACCTCTAGAACCTTCTGAGAAAGGACACAGGTTTATCCTTGTAATAGTTGATTATGCAACAAGATATGCTGAGGCATTCCCCCTGAGAACAGCAACGGCGAAGCAAGTAGCCAACAAGTTGTTGGAACTATTCTCACGGGTTGGACTTCCCCAGGTTATGTTGACAGACCAAGGTACAAATTTCATGGCTAAACTGATGCAGGATGTCTTAAAGTTACTAGAGGTCAAGTCTGTTCGGACATCGGTCTACCATCCACAGACTGACGGATTGGTGGAAAGATTTAACCGAACTCTAAAAGGGATGCTGAGGAAATTTGTAGATTCAGAGAAGAGAGCCTGGGATGAACTTCTCCCTTTTCTGCTGTTTGCAGTGCGGGAAGTTCCCCAGGCCTCCATGGGATTCTCGCCATTTGAATTTCTCTATGGCCGCCAACCGCGGGGTATCCTAGACCTCCTAAAGGAGTCCTGGGAGGAACAGCAGTCCCCTTCTAAGAATACCCTGCAATATGTACTAGACCTTAGGAAGCGCCTAGATGTGGTCGGCCATTTTGCCAGGGAGAATCTTAGATCAGCCCAGGACAATCAGGAGAGACATTACAATCAGAATGCTCGCATGAGAGTGTTTCACCCAGGAGACCAGGTGATATTATTGTTACCCAGTTGCGAGAGTAAACTCCTGGCCAAATGGCAGGGCCCATTCGAAATACTCCGCCGTACGGGTGATGTGGATTACGAGATCGCTCAACCAGGGTCCAGGAAGGGTAAACAAATTTACCATGTGTACTTGCTGAAACCCTGGAAGATGCAGCGGTCTCTATTCATCCACCCGGTGGAGGAGGAAACGGACTTGGGTCCTCAGCCTCCACGGGAGAACATCGTGAGTGATGATAAAATCCCAATGGGTAAACAGTTGTCCTCTGAACAAAAAGGGGACTTGTTAGCAATAATTACACAATTCCAGGATGTTTTTTTCTGACTTACCAGGACAAACTAACTTAATTTCCCATGCAATCGAGACAGCACCTGGGGTAAAAGTACGTTCCCGTCCTTATAGGTTGCCTGAAAGTCGTAGGGCTCTGGTAGAGAAGGAGGTACAAGAAATGTTACACATAGGAGTGATTGAGGAATCATGCAGTGAGTGGTGTAGTCCACTAATTATGGTCCCTAAACCCGATGGGAAGGTAAGATTTTGTGTGGACCTCCAAAAGGTCAATGCGGTATCCAAGTTTGACGCATATCCGATGCCAAGGGTGGATGAATTAATTGACGCCCTTGTTAACGCGGAATATATATCCACGTTGGACTTGACAAAAGGATACTGGCAAATACCCTTAGGGGAAAAGTCCAAATGCAAAACAGCCTTTGCACTCCCATGGGTTTATACCAGTTTGTGACAATGCCATTTGGACTGCATGGAGCCCCAGCCACATTTCAGAGACTCATGGATAAGGTACTGAGGCCCCATAGGACTTATGCTGCAGCCTATCTATATGACATTGTCATTTATAGTAAACACTGGCGGGCCCATCTAAATAGGCTGAAAGCGGTCCTCAAATCTCTAAGAGAGGCAGGGCTCACAGCGAACCCTAAGAAATGTGCCCTGGGTAAGGCGGAAACTAAATACTTAGGGTATGCAGTGGGAGGTGGAAAAGTAAGGCCACAAGCCGACAAGGTAGTTGCCCTGAAAGAAGTTCCGACCCCCCAAACAAAAACGCAGGTACGCTCTCTGCTGGGTTTAGCAGGGTACTACCGGCGGTTCATCCCCAACTATTCGGAAGTGGCAGCCCCTTTAACGGACCTCACAAAAAAGTGTGCCCCTACACAAGTGGTGTGGTCAAGGGATTGTCAGAGAGCCTTTGAGGACATAAAAAGGTGTCTATCAGAGGGTCCCATCCTTAGAAGCCCAGACTTCAACAGCCCTTTTATAGTGCAAACAGATGCATCAGAGATAGGGCTAGGGGCAGTGTTGTCACAACAGTTTGAGGGAGTTGAACATCCTATCCTTTTCCTGAGTAGGAAATTGTTCCCAAGGGAAAAAAACTACTCAGTGATTGAGAAAGAGTGCCTCGCAGTAAAGTGGGCAATCGAGGCTTTGAGGCATTACCTGGCAGGAGTCCATTTTACTTTGGTGACGGATCATACCCATCCCTTGAAGAAGTACGCGCATGCGTACGAAACGCGTCGGGAAGTTCCAAGTTTTAGAGTGTTTTTACTGTGGTACAGTCTGCAGTTTCAAAGGAGAAATTCTGCAGTCTCCTACAAGTGTTTTAACCGAGGTACGGCGACATTGCGGCTGTTAAGGAGGACTGGAGGACTGGAGTCCTGTGAGCCGGTGGAGAGTACATAACGGGGGTGACGTCACGTCCGCCCAGAGGCCTCGGCATCGGAGACATCCGCCTGATTCCCCAGTCACGTGTAGACGCCAGCACAAGTGCTCCGGTCGCCATCCTGAAAGCCCAGCTGCTTACAGCAGATCTGCCTGTACCTTTCCAGCATTTCGTAAGTAGGGTTGCAATTTTGCCCCTCCGGATGCGGTTAATACACATGTCCACGCTAATAAATAAGCTTTGTATTATTTTTTAGGCCGTGCTTGTGTTTCATGTTTGTATGCTCTGTTTGTTGTTTTTGTTGCTAATATCTGTGTTTCCCCCCCCCCGCCCTTCCTTCCCCCTCCTGTGTTGATTTACTGCACCATTATTCTCTTTCTTTCTCTCTTTTTCATATATGCATTGCTGAGGTGAGAATCATCACCATTCATCATTCCAAGGACTGTATTTGGACTGTCATAACAGGACTGGTATTTACCCTTCTTTTTTTGGCGCCGGTTAAACCTCTTTTTTTCATTGGTGACGGATCATGCTCCACTGAAGTGGTTAAATAGCATTCCAATGCTAGATTGACTAGGTGGTATATGGCCCTCCAACCCTTCTCATTTGAGATTCAGCATAGGCCGGGAAAAGAGAACGCAAATGCTGACTTCTTTTCTAGAGAAGGGGTGGATGGTCGGGCTTTAGCCGTGCGTAGCCCCAGCCACACACTAACAGGGGAGGAATGTGACAGGGTAAATAAAAGCCACCAGTTATATGCCTGGAAAACCTATGTCTAGTCTGCAGTGCAGCACTGACTAGGTTAACTTCAGCTTGGAACCTCAGGACAATTAATTGGATCCCAGCTGCCTAATCAAGGTGTTAAAACCCAGGCTGTAGACACATGGAGCCTGGCTGTTGAGGAGAGAGGAGTAAGCTGCTGAAAAGAGATTCCTGATACAAGGTCTGATTAGCAAAGTAGATGAATTGTGAACTGTCTGTCCCCTGCATAGAAAAGGGTAGCTACCTTATTTATAGACTGTCTGCTAAAGAGAAACTGTTTTGTTTGGTTTGCTGAAGAAAAAGCCATTTTCTTTTGTTTGCTGACGAAAAGCTATTTTTGTTTTTGTGTGCTGTATATCTTTTAAGGCTAAATAAATAAGCCTTGTCAAGAAACCCACGTGTGTAGTTGCATGTACCCTGCAACAGTCACCTAGAGAGAGTGTGTAAAGAGAAAAG
This sequence comes from Ascaphus truei, assembly GCF_040206685.1. Taxonomy (NCBI): domain Eukaryota; kingdom Metazoa; phylum Chordata; class Amphibia; order Anura; family Ascaphidae; genus Ascaphus; species Ascaphus truei. The sequence continues at coordinate 407,608,591 of NC_134483.1, read as the reverse complement.
AGAAGGGGTCCGAGGACAGAGCCCTGGGGTACCCCCACAGAGAGATCAATAGAGGAGGAGGAGGTGTTAGCAAAAGAGACACTGAAAGTACGATGGGAGCGGTAAGAGGCGATCCAGGAAAAAGCTTTATTCCGAATACCAAGAGTATGGAGAATGCGAAGGAGAAGAGGGTGGTCCACGGTGTCGAATGCTGCAGAGAGGTCGAGTAATATGAACAGAGTGTAATGACCTCTGTCTTTGGCTAAAACTGAGCTGATTTTATCTGATCTAGCTAGGGGTCTCCCTCCCCCCCAGGTGTTTGAAATATGACCCAGCCCCTGACTGGTAGGTGGAAATGCAACAACAAACACAGGTACATGCAAAGAGTTACTTGGAAAGGTAACAGATCACTTTGCAATATTCCAGCTGAACATCCCATGAAGCCCTGGTTCCTGAAGTGGTGGATCCAGGCTTACAATATATATGGAAACAAAAAGAAAACAGCGCACAACGCCAAATAGTGAAGTAAGTAATAGAATGTATTACAATGTTAAAGGGGTAATAAATCTGCGTACATCAGATAGAAATAACTTGTGCATTTAGTGCATAACACACTGGTTACCACTCTGTAGCTGTAAAACAGGACGGTCTGGCACTCAGCTGTCTCTGCAGGAGCCTCTATGATGGTTCTGGGGCATGGGATCCTTCATGCACTCCTCACACAGCAGGACGCTGCTCACAAGGGGATTCCTTTCAAGCAGCCTGGTAATACTGCAGATTCAGACACTTAGTGGGACCGCTCCTCAACCGGCGATATACTGCCTCCAGGGGAATTCTCCTACAGTCCCCCGTCTCTCCTGTGTAGATTTGCTGCTTTTCCCAGCTGCTATGATCTTAGGGCAGTCCAGAGCTGTTGGAATTGCTCTGCAAACACTTCCGCAGCTGCAGGGGCTTACACAGCGTGCCACGATGCCGCTCCGTCACGTGGTGTAGCGGAGTGACGTCACAGTTCTCGTGGCAATGGAGGAATCAATAGGGAGGAAGAAGGAGAGTCCCTTACAGTCTCTTACCGGCGCAGAAATCGCTCAGTTAGCACGGTGGCAGCCAATATAAGCTGATAGTGATACAAATCCAAAGGATGAATATAGGCAAAATTATGGCATTAATACATCCAACATGTTTCGTAGATCTAACTACTTCTTCAGGGAATAATTTGGCCATTACCCAGAGGTCTTAAATACCTCTCAGAGATGTCTCATTGGTCAAACAATTAGAGTTAGACCAATCATCTGAGCTATGGTCAAAGTATTAGGAAAGATTTATTTCTACTTTTAAAACAACAACTTTATTAACAAATGAACAATCACATATATAAAAAAACAAAACACTAGCATATAATCTAAACCTAACATGAACATAAAACCATGCTGGAATAAAAAGAAACACATTATTAGTATATTAAAAGATTAAAATAGACATCATAAATTCCTTAAGCAATATAATATATATATATATATATATATATATATATATAACTAGAAATAGCAGGTAAGCTACAGCAGGGAGAAGGAAACACATAGCAGTGCCTTATCACTAAATCTAATGAGGACGTGGGCTGGAGGTTTTAATATAATGCCCAAATATCCACATCCTCATTGAGCCCCTTGGGGGACATGGTATCTAGCTTATGTATCCAATAAGTCTCCTTAGAGGATAATGTTTTGACTCTGTCTCCCCCTCTTCTATTAACTGGAATAAACTGAATCCCCTTGAAAGTAAGACTAGAAGGGTCTTTACCATGATGTAATGAAAAGTGTCTTGACACACTATGTTTGTCAAACCCAATTTTAATGTTTCGGACATGTTCCTGGATACGGATTTTAAGGCTGCATTTGGTTCTGCCTACATATTGGTATCCGCATGCACACTCCAACAGATATACAATATGTGTCGATGTACATAAAATAAAGTCATCAATATTAAAAGCATACTAGCACACTAGTGATGTTTTTGTATGTAACAACACCGTATCATCCAAACAATGGCTTGGAACCAAACCAAGAGGCAACTATACCTGTGGTAAATGCAGTATTTGCAAGTATCAACACCCTGTAAAGCAAACGTTTAAATCTAATAACACACTAGAGGTTTTTAATATTGATGACTTTATTTTATGTACATCGACACACATTTTTTTTTTATATATGTGATTGTTCATTTGTTAATAAAGTTGTTGTTTTAAAAGTAGAAATAAATCTTCCCTAATACTTTGACCATAGCTCAGATGATTGGTCTAACTCTAATTGTTTGACCAATGAGACATCTCTGAGAGGTATTTAAGACCTCTGGGTAATGGCCAAATTATTCCCTGAAGAAGTAGTTAGATCTACGAAACATGTTGGATGTATTAATGCCATAATTTTGCCTATATTCATCCTTGGATTTGTATCACTATCAGCTTATATTGGCTGCCACCGTGCTAACTGAGAGATTTCTGCGCCGGTAAGAGACTGTAAGGGACTCTCCTTCTTCCTCCCTATTGATTCCTCCATTGCCACGAGAACTGTGACGTCACTCCGCTACACCACGTGACGGAGCGGCATCGTGACACGCTGTGTAAGCCCCTGCAGCTGCGGAAGTGTTTGCAGAGCAATTCCAACAGCTCTGGACTGCCCTAAGATCATAGCAGCTGGGAAAAGCAGCAAATCTACACAGGAGAGACGGGGGACTGTAGGGGAATTCCCCTGGAGGCAGTATATCGCCGGTTGAGGAGCGGTCCCACTAAGTGTCTGAATCTGCAGTATTACCAGGCTGCTTGAAAGGAATCCCCTTGTGAGCAGCGTCCTGCTGTGTGAGGAGTGCATGAAGGATCCCATGCCCCAGAACCATCATAGAGGCTCCTGCAGAGACAGCTGAGTGCCAGACCGTCCTGTTTTACAGCTACAGAGTGGTAACCAGTGTGTTATGCACTAAATGCACATGTTATTTCTATCTGATGTACGCAGATTTATTACCCCTTTAACATTATAATACATTCTATTACTTACTTCACTATTTGGCGTTGTGCGCTGTTTTCTTTTTGTTTCCATTTCTTAGAGTGTGTGGGGTGCTGAGCCACCCCTAATGTTTATAGCAGCAGACGCCCTTATCAACCACACGGTTATGTTATAATTTAATTATTTAATCACTTATTCACTGTGGTATTGTGGTTTACTTTATTTATATATGGTTTAGTCACTGCACTGTATTCAATTATAAGGAGATAGATAGTAGCGCACAGTTTATTTCTGTTTTTACAATACATATATATATGTGGTGGACAAATCACAGTGGTCGACAAATCACCCAAAAATCTACTTGCCGAACAAAAAATCTACTCGCCACCTAGACCCGCCCCCAGTCCCGCCCCTTAAAAAAAATTGAATAAATTCCTAGTAAGAACAACATTCGTTTTTGACATTAGTTTATTTATTGTATTACATTATACTACGATTAGTTCTTGTTACGTGTGTGTGTATGTGTGTATGTGTGTGTAAATGTCGGATTTAGAAAAAAAAGCCAGATGTGAATGACTAGTTTCCTGCATCCTTTAACCAGTGTCTGGACGCCCCCGCGTAACAATAACTAAAGCAGCAATCCCACTTGGGATCTTACCTGATCCGCAATCCCTCAATGTCCAGGTATTCTCATTCCTGCAATGTTATAAGTTGGAGGGGAGGTGTTCCCTACCTATCTTCTGAGTTAGGGGGGATTCCGATGTTTCCCATGTGAAGCTTGAGTCAGATCTGAAAGAAAGCAGTATAGGTTATTTCGGTGTAGGTATAGGGCAGTTAAGATATATAGGGTAAATAAGATATACAGAGAGAGAGTGAGACAGAGAGTGAGAGTGAGACAGAGTGTGAGAGAGTGAGACAGAGTGTGAGAGAGTGAGACAGAGTGTGAGAGAGTGAGACAGAGTGTGAGAGAGTGAGACAGAGTGAGACAGAGTGTGAGAGAGAGTGAGACAGAGACAGAGTGTGAGAGAGAGTGAGACAGAGAGAGAGACAGAGAGAGAGCGAGAGACTGAGAGAGAGCGAGAGACAGAGAGAGAGCGAGAGACAGAGAGAGAGCAAGAGACAGAGAGAGAGAGAGAGACAGAGAGAGCGAGAGACAGAGAGGGAGCAAGATACAGAGAGAGCGAGAGACTGAGAGAGAGCGAGAGACTGAGAGAGAGCGAGAGACAGAGAGAGACAGAGAGAGAGAGACAGAGAGAGAGCGAGAGACAGAGAGAGAGCAAGAGACAGAGAGAGAGCGAGAGAGAGAGAGCGAGATACAGAGAGCGAGATACAGAGAGAGCGAGAGACAGAGAGAGAGAGCGAGAGATAGAGAGAGAGTGAGAGACAGAGAGAGAGCGACAGAGATAGAGAGAGAGAGCGACAGAGACAGAGAGAGAGCGACACAGGCAGAGAGCGAGAGACAGAGAGAGAGCGAGAGACAGAGAGAGCGAGAGCGAGAGACAGAGCGAGAGAGACAGAGAGAGCGAGAGAGACAGAGAGAGCGAGAGAGATAGAGAGAGCGAGCAAGAGAGGGAGACAGACAGAACTTGAGAGAGAGGGAGACAGACAGAGCTTGAGAGAGAGGGAGACAGATACTGGGTGTGGGGGGGGGGTGACTGGGTGGGGGGGGAGTGACTGGATCACTGGGTGTGGGGTGACTGACTGGGTGGGGTGACTGGGTGGGGGGGTACTTCTGGTGTCCTGCACACACACACACATTCACTTTCTCTCCCATACACAGACACACTTTCTCCCCCATACACAGACACACTCTCTCATATACACAGACACACTCTCTCTCTCATATACACACACACACACACACACACTCATATTCACACGCATGAGGGGCGTAAAATGCAGGGGAACTGCAGCAGAGGAGTGGAGGGGAAAGGGTGCTGCTGAAGGGAGGCTCTGAGCAGCCGGGGGGGGGGGGGGGGGGGGTGATCAGTACCTGGGAGGAGGTGGGGGAGATTCCTCTCCATGCAGCAGCTTCTCCTCTGTCCCTGGCTGCCGGTACAGGAAGGAGGGGGGGGGGGAGATTCCTCTCCGTGCTGCAGCTTCTCCTCTGTCCCTGCGGCTGCCGGTGCAGGAAGGAGGGGGGTGGGGGAGATCCCTCTCCATGCTGCAGCTTCTCCTCTGTCCCTGGCTGCCGGTACAGGAAGAGGGGGGGAGAGATTCCTCTCCGTGCTGCAGCTTCTCTTCTCCCTGCCGGTGTAGTGCGGCGGGCTGGTCTCCAGCAGAGGACGGATGGGCTGCAAGGGGGAATCCACACACACTCGCGGCGTCCCTGTAGGCCAGGCACGCGGCGCACAAATTGGGAACCACAGAGCTAGAGAGATTTTATTTTTTGTGCAGGGGATTTTTTTTTTGCAGAGCAGGGGAAATCTATTGGCCACGAGCCAATTTCCACTTGCCAGGTGCGAGTGAGGGAATAGGTGTGTCGAACACTGTGTGTATATATATATATATATATATATATATATATATATGCGACAGGAGTCCCAAGCAAAATAGCAACAGCTCCAAGGTACTCTCTCCGTTCGTGCAGTAATGTTAGCCACAAACTCGCCTCTTTGGGAAACGCCCTACGTTTGTGGCTGACATTACTGAACGAACGGAGAGAGTACCTTGGAGCTGTTGCTATTTTGCTTGGGACTGCTGTCGCTTCCGGTTTTGCAGTTGCCTGCTGGTGAGCAGTGAGAGCTGTGGGAGGTGTATCTGGAGGGAGTCTCTGACCGTGTTGCTGATTATTACATCATCTGGCTGCGGTGGCTCCAGTACACCTTGCTGAACCAACGGATACACCAGAGGTGGCACCAATGGGACAGGCTGATACTGTACATTCCCTTCACAGCATCAAGGCGATTGAGTATATCTCATAAATGCTATTATTTTTACTCTGTTTGTGAGTGCGCTTTTTATATTTTACAATCCCATAAATACTGTTTTATACTTTATCACACTAGGAGTGCTCCTGTTTTTCTTCTTGTTTTCTGCAGATATCCTTGGGATTTGGTGATCCTTATATACGGGCAGCAAAACTCCAGTGGACTAAGTACATTTTTTGAAATTTCAACTGATATCTGATTTTTAATTTATTTTTTATGTTTCATAATTTTTAATTTTTGCTATAGATTTCAGTTGTTTTTATCACAAATTCGCCCTTTTGGGGATTCTTTGGTCAATAGCCTTGTTAACTCTATCTGATTTACACAGCGGATTTATCCTTATCAAGCTTCCTAAGGCGCTACTCAAATTTGTTTGTTATATATATATATATATATATATATATATATATATATATATATATATATATATATATATAAATACATGAGTTCTTCAGTATTAGGTGATACCTTTTTTATTTGGACTAACAATGTATGTCATAGAATATGGAATTACCCAGTATACCGAGGCTGCTAACAGGTAGTGCACACACTTTATGGCAACTTGATTGAAGAGAGACCCAGCAATGATTAATGAAACAATAAGCCTCCGGTATTGAAAACAGGGAGTTGGGTAATAGTAAGCCGGATAGAGGTACAGGGGGACACCTCCCTAAGGGGCGCCCCCAAGTAAATCACAGCCCGGCACTAACCGCCTCAATAATCTCCCTGAAATACCGCGTGGAGGTTAGGAGTACTCACGAAAAAGCCGTCCCTGTTGGTGCAGGGAATTCTGCAGCGGCTTCCTCCTCTGGTGTAGCTGGCGTCAGCGTGCTCCGCCGGAAATGATGACACAGGAAGAAGGGGGTAAGATGGTCCGTGGTTCACAGCAACTTCAGCAGCCAACGCATGGATGTCTAAAAAAACTTTATTGATCGCTAGCAGCAAACATCAGGCAACCACTCTAACATGTTTCGTCCAGGCTATGGACTTTTTCAAAAAGTCCATAGCCTGGACGAAACATGTTAGAGTGGTTGCCTGATGTTTGCTGCTAGCGATCAATAAAGTTTTTTTAGACATCCATGCGTTGGCTGCTGAAGTTGCTGTGAACCACGGACCATCTTACCCCCTTCTTCCAATGTATGTCATAGGACAAGCTTTCGAGAGTTCTACTCTCTTCTTCAGGTCTAAAATTCGGGTTTACAAAGGAGCTAATGCTAAAACAGAGGTTTAGAAGGCAGGAAAAAAACCCAGAGACAAGTAACAGTATGGAGGGGGAAGGGGAGGTTTGAGGGGGGAGGGCGGGAGTTGTGGATAAGAACATTTGCAGAGAGGCAAGCAGGATAATTATAAACAATTGTTATAGTGTGTTAGAAACCCCATATCCGCATTAAGTCCTCTTGTTTTGGTGTCAAAGAGTCTTATCATTCTGAGTTCAAATGTTTTCCGTTCTTGGGTGCATTTAAACATTCTATTGAGGATTTTGATTTTTAAATCATTTATGGAATAATCTGGTTGTGAGAAATGATGTCCCACAGGTGAGCAGTATCTTCCTTCTTCGTGGTGGAGTATAGAGTGTCTGTGCATATTGATTCTGCCTTGAAGTTTTTGGCTGGTTTCCCCAATGTAGCATCCTTGGTCACATTTGTTGCACTGAATCATATAAACCACATTCCTGGATGTGCAGCAGTATGATCCTTTGACATGTTCCATGGTTGTGGCTGGCTGTGGGATCTTGGCATATATGTTCGCAGAGTTTGCAACGTCTGTTGTTGCATGGTTTTGTGCCATTATCAGTGTCTTTAAGTTCGTTAGGAAGTTTTCTGTTGACTAATTTCTGTTTGAGGTTTGGTGGTTGCTGTAATGCAAGAACATCCTCTGCCAGCATGGGTTGCAGATTTTTGATTATTTTTCGTATTCCCTCTAGGGAAGGGTTATATGTGGCCACACCTCCCCCCCCCACTGCATCCCCTTCCCCCTCCATGCTGTTACTTGTCACCGTTTTATTACCCTACTAATGTTACAGACATCCATTTCCCACCCTTATCTAAATCTGATTCCCCCCTGACTTCTAAACCTCTGTTTTAGCATTGACTCCTTTGTAAACTAGTATTTGAACCTGAAGAAGAGCGTAGAACTCTCGAAAGCTTGTCCTATGACATACTCCATTGTTACTCCAAAAAAAATGGTATCACCTAATACTGAAGAACTCATTTATTCTGCACTATTGCAACTGGACTAAAACGGCTATTTCCATTTTATATATATATATATATATATATATATATATATATATATATATACACACTGAGTTAAGTTATGGTGAGTAAATAAACGTGACAAAAACCCTTCACAGCAAAGCAAATATGCCTATAGGGAACCATGTTAAAAATGATCTTTGAAGCAAAAAGTGGCACTGTGTGCTCATTTGCATGTCATTTCCCAGAATCCCTTGCTGCAGTGGAAGTGCTGTGTGCTGGGTGATAATGGTGAAAGGCAGGGTTGCAGACCTGCCTAAGACATGCAGATGAGCATACAGTATATATATATATATATATATATATATATATATATATATATATATATATATATTGTGACGAACGACCCTCTTTTGTAGCGCTGACGTCTGTCTGGGTTCTTCCCGACACAGTCTTCTAGGGTTATTTATACAAAAAACAGGATCATGCAAAGTATTATGCTGCTTAACTCAGGCTTCTGCCTGCTTTATTTTCATCCAAGTAAGGTACTGCAGCTTTAACAAGTGCAGATTAGAGGTACTCAGATACTTTCATTCAGCAGTTCACTCATTTCAGTGTTACAGTATTTCCCACACTGTTATTTTTAAGAAATAAAACCAAAATCATATAAACAAAATCCTATCCCTTTCAGGGATCTAACTACACATCAGAACCAGTCTCTCTAACAGCTGCTGGCCAACTAACCTGGTTCCCCAGCTTAAAACAATGCTCTCTTATTTAGGGTCACTAGATACAGCACAGTCTTTTAGCAACAGCAATAAACATTTGTTTTGTCTTATCTGTTCGTGGTGGGAACTCGGTCCCAAGTGTCCAGGCAAATCCTCTGGTACTGTGATACTTGGAGGGGCAGTCCACCCCGAACTGGATTCCGGGGAGCAGCGATACCCCCAGCCTCCAGGCTCTAAGGAGAGAGAGTGAAATGCAAAACCTCTCTGCTCTAAATACCTGTGCATGTGATTAGAAGAGCAGGTGAGGGAGAACTAGAGCCATTGTAATCTGTGGTCTGGATTTTCAATCCAGCTGCCTGAGTTAATGGGAAGCTGTGGAACGGATCATTTTGAACTATTCCTGCACTTTCTGACCTTAAATGGGGCAGAAAGCTGCCTAACATCTTTGGACTATGTCATATATCCCCCTCCCCAGCTCACACCTACTGGGGTGAGCGGCCATGGACCTCACTGGGGTGAGCGTCCTACCTTAAATACTTGAGCTATCTCCTCAGTACAATATTAACCAATATGAACTTTTTCCACGGCAATTATGGACAATAGGTTTCGTCATAAGAGACTATACTTTGTAAACATATTTTGTTGCTCTCTATTAGGGTACTATTTTGAAAAATAAGTGTCTAGCACACATTCTTACAACCCAGGATATGCTAAATATATTCACAAAACCAGACAATTTCTATTACCTCCCTGGGTTTTTCTACTCTAGAATATGAACCTCATTATATATTTACCAACCAAAAGGGGCATTTTTTTTTCTATATTGTAAGCTACCACTATTTTTTTTCCCTTATACTACAGCCTTGTAATCTTAAGGGCCATCAACCCTGTGTCAGGAATCGGTGTTCTCCTCGCTTCCCACACAAAGCACTCCCTCTCCGCAGGGAGCCCCTGCACTCACAAAACAAGCCTGCCTTACCGTCCTACACGGCTCCTCCCCCCTGCCGCCGTCGCGGGATCACTCCCCTCGGAGATTCCTCTACTCAGCGCCGGGCGCGCCCACGCCCTCCTACACGCACGCCTACACGCACGCCAGCCTCAGACGTTATGTGCATGCAGTCTCAGCTTACAGAGCACACGCCTAACAGAGCACTTTTAACCTCTGCTTCTGCAGTGAGGCGTCGCCCCCAAGCATCACACAGTTCAATGCAAAGCAATGATTACACTCAGCTGGGCTGTAACACCTCTCTCCTATCAGGGAGGATTCCTTGCAGTCCTCCAGGCCTGCCCCCTTTTCCCATTGGCCTGCCCAGCTTTATTATGCCTGTGCTTCCCATCACTCGTCGCTCGACATAGTTCTGTATGGAAGCATTTGACTATTCTCTCAGTGACTCCTCAGGTATTGACGCGGATTGGACGACTACCCCCTCTGGCTCTCGACTTTGGCTCTACTTGGACTTCGTGACTTCTGGCATCCCTGACCTTGGCAACGGCAATAACTACTCCTTCTCTACTACCGGTTCTGGCAAGTATTGTCTTCACTACTATACCTGGCCTGGCAACAATAACACCACACTCCGGACACGCTCCCTTTGCTGCGGGTGCGTGTATCCCTACGTCCCACCTCAGCACAGGGGACGGGTCTGGTCTGCGGGCAGCACCGGCGTAACACCCTGTATATTAATTTGTAGTTTAGCTACATTTTCAACACAGAGAACCAATATAACATTGCAATATTTCAAAATGCTTATTCTAGAGGCCTAATATAGCATAACTACACTAGCTTATTTGCAAAGTTAAGTGACATAGTCCACTCATATAACATAAAAATCGGTCATTCCCAAACATTTTTCCTTTTTTTTTTTGACTACCAGTCCATTACATTTTCTGACTTCATTTCAACACCCGCAGTAACCTGCAAATGACTGGACTGTTTCTTTAGCTTCTGATGGAACTCTGGGGCCGGATAGTCTTTGTCTTTATATTGTGGCCCAGAGTGGCGAGATCCGGAAAAATTCAAGGCCAGCGTTGACCTTCGTCGCTTTTGCTTTGCAACCTTTGAACCTTTATGGTACTTTTTACTGCCATGTATTTTCTCACGACCATCACTCTCAGAGATTTGGGATTTTCCCTTTGGGGCAATTATATGGTACTTAAAAGATGAAGCACTGATTACCTGGAGCACCTTCACCTTGATGGGGCTCTCACTAACTCCGGCTGTACCCTGTGGCATTTTACCTTTGCAGCCGGCAGGCATGTAGTCTTGACCTCTCTTTCCTGAGGCCTACATTTATTCAGGCGGAAGTACCGTTGGATAACCAGTGACGCATTTCTCAGGGTTTGATAGCGAATCCTGTTCTGTGTCATCCTAGTCAGAGACTGGATTTTTATAGTTGCTCCTTTCATAATGAGGAACCTGTTTCGTACCATGCGGGCATGGTAGAATGATTGAAGAACACAGGCTGCTTTATTCCGGCGATTGAACTGACGAATTTTCATCCCTCTGTAGGCAGCCTGTAGGATGATAGTTGCGGCGCGTTTACGCCGATAATTTTCTCTTTCCCTTCTTCCTTGGATAAGAGCTTTGCAGTGCTTCTGAATTATTCTAATGCTTTTCTCCTTTTTCAAAACGTTAAGTTCCTCCATGAGAGAATTCTGTTTTGTGCATACATGTCGCAATTCTGTTCTCAGAGCGTCCATTTCTTCCTGGTGCTGGCTCTGAGTGTGCATCAATGCATTCTGTAGTGCTTCCTGCACTTCTAATTTTTCCTGAGTCAACTGTTTCTTTACTTTTTCTGCTTGGTCAGTCAAATCTGAATTTTCCAATTTCAGACTCTAATTTTCTTGCTTTACAGTCTCTAACTCACTTAGGGCAATCTCATGGGTTTGCTTAAACATTCCCAGCTCTGTGTTCAGACCGTGGCCCTCCAGGCGTGAGTTGTGCACCTCTGTGCTGAGCGCATGAACCTCTTGTAGAGCCTTCCCGTATTTCTGTTTTAGGATAGCAATCAATTTGTCAGACTTAATCTGTTTTTCATCCATGCTGGCAATTACGGTGTTGGCCTTTTCCAGACTAGTCGTCACCTCTTCCAGCTCATTCCGTAAGAGAGACTCAGTTTTCTTCAAAGCCTCGTACTCTTGTAAAGCTGGGAGTATACACCTCTGTAACTCGGCGTTCGCTTCTTGCACCTTCTTCCAACATTCTCGCTCCTTCACCAAATCCTGCCACAGGACTTCATAATCATGGCGGGCAGCTTGGAGTGCAGAAACCAAAGCCTCTTTATCCTGGTTCAAGGATTCAGCTTCCCTTTGCTCCTCCTTTTCCTTTGCCACTGTTCCCGTGACAATTCTGCCGGTCACTCCGGTCTGCAGCACATCTCGGCGCCTTTCTGACGCATGTCGTGACAGCGCAGGTTCAAGTGGCTCGGTCACTTCCCCTGTGACTTGAGGAACAGTTTTCTTTTTCTTCTTCTTTCTTTTTGCTTTATTAGCTCCAGAGATATCAGTGGTACTGGGCACATACTCACTGGTAGCTTCCACATTTTTCTTGCACTCACAGGGCGTTGCTTGCTTTTGTAGCTGTTTGTCTTTGAGAATTTTGGGGCACACATCTTCCATGTGACCTACTTCACGACAGGCCCAGCATACTAAATTCATCTGTGGGTACGGCTCTCCTCCAGGGGCCACATACGAGTCGTCGTCATCATCATCATCGTATGGCCTGAAGGGACACTGTTTTTCAAGATTACGTGCATTGCAAAACAAACATTTCACGTCGGCCGTTTTAGAAACCTGGCAGGGACAATTTGCTAGCTGCAATTTCACTCACTTCAGCAACTTACATACAGCACTTGCTAGCTGCAAATTTACTCACTTCAGCAAAAGGCATTAGCTTTACAAACAGCACTTGCTAGATGAAAATTTTTTTTTTTTCTTCATCAAAACATTTTGGTTTTCTGTTTGGGTTCAGGGTGCTATTGCATCCACACCTCGCACATTCTCTGTGTATGCTAGAAGCACAACTGATATACACAGTGGGACAGACTTCACTCATAGCATCTGTACTTTAGTTCAGCTGGGCGGCCATTTTAAACCCCCGCATTTATTTGCAAACCCACAGACTTTTAGTGTCGACCCGCATTCTCCACCATATGTGACAAACGCCCCTCTTTTGTAGCGCTGACGTCTGTCTGGGTTCTTCCCGACACAGTCTTCTAGGGTTATTTATACAAAAAACAGGATCATGCAAAGTATTATGCTGCTTAACTCAGGCTTCTGCCTGCTTTATTTTCATCCAAGTAAGGTACTGCAGCTTTAACAAGTGTAGATTAGAGGTACTCAGATACTTTCATTCAGCAGTTCACTCATTTCAGTGTTACAGTTACAAAATCCTATCCCTTTCAGGGATCTAACTACACATCAGAATCAGTCTCTCTAACAGCTGCTGGCCAACTAACCTGGTTCCCCAGTTTAAAACAATGCTCTCTTATTTAGGGTCACTAGATACAGCACAGTCTTTTAGCAAAAGCAATAAACATTTGTTTTGTCTTATCTGTTTGTGGTGGGAACTCGGTCCCAAGTGTCCAGGCAAATCCTCTGGTACTGTGATACTTGGAGGGGCCGTCCACCCCGAACTGGATTCCGGGGAGCAGCGATACCCCCAGCCTCCAGGCTCTAAGGAGAGAGAGTGAAATGCAAAACCTCTCTGCTCTAAATACCTGTGCATGTGATTAGAAGAGCAGGTGAGGGAGAACTACAGCCATTGTAATCTGTGGTCTGGATTTTCCATCCAGCTGCCTGAGTTAATGGGAAGCTGTGGAACGGATCATTTTGAACTATTTCTGCATTTTCTGACTGACCTAAAATGGGGCAGAAAGCTGCCTAACATCTTTGGACTATGTCAATATATATATAGTAGTTAGAATTATCCGTTTCTGTATTCATCTTTGGGCTTATTTTTGCCTTATTATGTGACCCCATTTTTGCTCCTTAGCACCCCTTCCCCTCCTATTCCCCTGAGGAAGGTCCTATACAGGACCGAAACGTTGGATTTATATGTGCCTGCTTTTTTTCAAATACACTTTTGCAATATACCTTGAGTGCTGTTTTTTGTCTCCTTGGTGGGACACCTGGTTTCCTATATACAGCTAAACCCCGTTATAACGCGGTCCTCGGGGTCCACCCCGAGACCACCGCGTTAGTAACGGGGTCGCGCTAATTTTAAAAAAAAATGGCCGCCGCGCGCCTGATCGGGAGGGAGGGAGTGAGGAGGGAAGGAAGGAAGAGGCCTGCACAACATGCGGGCCCGTCTGGCCTCTCTGTGGGTCCCGCAATGACGGGCGCCAGTTAATTAAATAAATAAAATGTTTAAAAAAAAGGCACGATTCATCTCTCCTCCCTCCCAGCCCCCTCCCTCTCACAGCCCCCTCCCTCTCACAGCCCCCTCCCTCTCCCCTCCCTCTCATAGGCTCCTCTCTCTCAGCCCCCGGCAGCCATGTGTTTTTTTTTTCTTCCGGAGTGTTTTTTTTCTTCCGGAGAGGCTTACTACCGGGGATTTAGTGTGTGTGTGTGTGTGTGTGTGTCTGTGTATATCTAGTTGTGCTGCACCGCAGATGCCTTTCCTACCTGAGCTTTCAGAGAGCTGTGGATTCCTTAAACAGCCTGTTGAACGAAGCTTGAGACAAGTTGCAGATAAACACGGTAGGGTGGGGATCAAGAGGAGGGGCCTTCATGATTGGGGGGGGGGGGGACGGGGTTGGTTAAACGTTACACATTTTTGTGGAAAGACACAGCTGGTAGAAAAAAAAACAGGTCAGTCCTGTGACTACTGAGAAGGCATGCAACTTACTATCCTGTAATGTTTAGCAGTCCCCTATAGTGCACAAACTCATTCTTTATCGGTTTGCAAAGGAGGAATGCATTGGGGGTCCTTCATGCTGTAAAATTCTCGCATTTTTACTTGGTACCAAACATGTATGCAGGATTGTTGTAGGGTGGATTTAAATACATGGGGTTATTGTACATTACTTAGTCAGTGTGTGCAGTGTGAACAATGTGTGTGTCAGTGTGAACAATGTGTGTGTCAGTGTGAGCAGTGTGTGTGCAGTGTGAGCAATGAGCAGTGTGTCAGTGTGTGCAGTGTGAGCAATGAGCAGTGTGTGTGCAGTGTGTGTCAGTGTGAGCAGTGTGTGTGCAGTGTGTGTCAGTGTGAGCAGTGTGTGTCAGTGTGAGCAGTGTGTGTGCAGTGTGCAGTGTGTGTCAGTGTGAGCAGTGTGTGTGCAGTGTGCAGTGTGTATGCAGTGTGTGCAATGAGCAGTGTGTGTGCAGTGAGTGTGTGCAGTGTGTGCAGTGTGTGCAGTGTGCAGTGTGTGTAGTGTGCCAGTGTGTGCAGTGTGTGCAGTGTGTGCAGTGTGTGCAGTGTGAGCAATGCGCAGTGTGTGTGCAGTGTGAGCAATGAGCAGTGTGTGTGCAGTGTGCAGTGTGTGTGCAGTGTGGCAGTGTGAGCAATGAGCAGTGTGTGTGCAGTGAGTGTGTGCAGTGTGTGCAGTGTGCAAAAAGAAAATTTTTTTTTTTAAATTTGTAAAAAAAAATTTTTTTTTTAAACGGGAGCCACGGGAAAACCGCGTTATAACCGAATCGCGGTATAACGAGGCTCGTTATAACGGGGTTTAGCTGTATATATATATATATATATATATATATATACAGTGCTCGACAAACCCGGTCGCCCACTCGCCAGGCGCGAACGGAAATTGGCCGGTGGCCAGCTACTTTTTCCCCCTGCTCTGCGCAAATTTTTTTTTTTTTTAAATAAATAAATAAATAAATACAAATATCCTCCTGGCTGATTGGCCAATTGGTCGTGACGCGGAATGGAGCCCTTCTCTGCAGGGGTAAGTAATGGCTGCTCCCTGTCTCCTGCCCGCGCTTCCCCCCTCATCCCCTCCAGTCTCCGCTCCTGTCGGGCAGGAGATGACAGCGGGGGATTTCCCCCCCTGTCCCACGGTTCCGCTCCTGTCCCTGTGGCTGCACGCGCGGGGCAGGAGATGACAGCGGGCGATGTCTCCCCCCCCTCCCTGTCCTGCTTGCCCTCTGGTTCCGCTCCTGTCCCTGTGGCTGCATGCGTGGGGCAGGAGATGACAGCGGGCGATGTCTCCCCCCCCTCCCTGTCCTGCTTGCCCTCTGGTTCCGCTCCTGTCCCTGTGGCTGCATGCGTGGGGCAGGAGATGACAGCGGGCGATGTCTCCCCCCCCTCCCTGTCCTGCTTGCCCTCTGGTTCTGCTCCTGTCCCTGTGGCTGCATGCGTGGGGCAGGAGATGACAGCGGGCGATGTCTCCCCCCCCTCCCGTCCCGGTTGCCCTACGATCCCCGCTTTCCCCCAGTGCCCGTGGCTGCTCCCGATGCCAGCAGGGGTGATCCCCTCGGTCCCCGTGGCTGTCTCCGCTTCCCCCTCCCTTTCCGCTCCCCCCCCTCCCACAAATGTAAAAATAAATAAATAACAAAAAATATCCTCCTTGCTGATTGGCCAATTGGCCGTGACGTGGAATGGAGCCCTTCTCTGCAGGGGTAAGTAATGGCTGCTCCTCGCGCGCTCGGTCCCTGTCTCCTGCTCGCGCTTCCTCATCCCCTCAATCTCCGCTCCTGTCCCTGTGGCTGTGGCTGCTCGCGCGGGGCAGGAGATGACAGCGGGGGATTTCCACCCTGTCCCGCGTGTGCTCTGGTCCCGCTCCTGTCCCCGTGGCTGCACGCCCGGGCAGGAGATGATAGAGGGGAATGTCGTCCCTCCCCCCCCCCGAACCCGCTTCCCCTCTGGTCTCTGCTCCTGTCCCCGTGGCTGCTCGCGCGGGGCAGGCTATGACAGCAGGGGATTTCCCCCCCTCCGGTTCCGCTCCTGTGGCTGCACGCGTGGGGCAGGGGTGTTCCCTTCAGTCCCCGTGGCTGTCTCCACTCCCCCCTGACCCCCCCACCAACGAGAGAGAGTGTGAGTGTGTGTGTGTGTGTGTGTGTGTGTGTGTGTGTGTATGAGAGAGAGTGGTGTGTGTGTGTGTGTGTGTGTGTGTACACGTGTAGGACACCAGAGGTAGTCATCCCCCCAATCAGTCAGTCATCCCCCCACCCCACCCAGTCAGTCATCCCCCCACCCCACCCTGTCAGTCAGTCATCCCCCCACCCCACCCAGTCAGTCATCCCCCACCCCACCCAGTAAGTCATACCCCCACCCAGTCAGTAAGTCATACCCCCCCCACCCAGTCAGTCAGTCATACCCCCCCACCCAGTCAGTCAGTCCCCCCCCCACCCAGTCAGTCAGTCAGTCATACCCCCCCACCCAGTCAGTTAGTGTCCCCCCCACCCAGTAAGTCACTCCCCCCCCAGTCAGTCACTCCCCCCCTCCCAGTCAGTCAAAAGTCAGTCACCCCACCCAGTCAGACAGTCAGTAATCCCCACCCAGTCAGACAGTCAGTAATCCCCACCCAGTCACAGTCAGTAATTCCCACCCAGTCAGACACCCCGTCACCCCACCACCCCATATCACCCCACCCAGTCACCCCATCCAATCACACAATCCCCACACCCAGTCACCCCATCCCCACACCGTCACCCCATCCCCACACCCAGTCACCCCATCCCCACACCCAGTCACCCCATCCCCACACCCAGTCACCCCATCCCCACACCCAGTCACCCCATCCCCCCACAGTCACCCTCTCTCCGTCTCTCACCCTCTCTCCGTCTCTCACCCTCTCTCTCTCGGTTTCTCCCTCTCTCGGTTTCTCCCTCACTCTCTCTCACCCTCTCTCCGTCTCTCTCTCACCCTCTCTCCGTCTCTCTCTCACCCTCTCTCCATCTCTCTCTCACCCTCTCTCCGTCTCTCTCTCACCCTTTCTCCGTCTCTCTCTCACCCTTTCTCCGTCTCTCTCTCACCCTCTCTCCGTCTCTCTCTCACCCTTTCTCCGTCTCTCTCTCACCCTCTCTCCGTCTCTCTCTCACCTTCTCTCCGTCTCTCTCTCACCCTCTCTCCGTCTCTCTCTCACCCTCTCTCCGTCTCTCTCACCCTCTCTATCCGTCTCTCTCACCCTCTCTCTCCGTCTCTCTCACCCTCTCTCTCCGTCTCTCTCACCCTCTCTCTCCGTCTCTCTCACCCTCTCTCCGTCTCTCTCACCCTCTCTCTCCGTCTCTCTCACCCTCTCTCTCCGTCTCTCTCACCCTCTCTCTCCGTCTCTCTCACCCTCTCTCTCCGTCTCTCTCACCCTCTCTCTCCGTCTCTCTCACCCTCTCTCTCCGTCTGTCTCACCCTCTCTCTGTCTCACCCTCTCTCTGTCTCACCCTCTCTCTGTCTCACAATCTGGATCTGGATATTTTATTTACCCTGTATATCTTAACTGCCCTATACTACACCGAAATAACCTATACTGCTTTCTTCCAAATCTGATTCAAGCTTCACACGGAAGACATCGGAACCCCCCCTAACCCAGAAGACAGGTAGGGAACACCTCCCCTCCAATGTATAACATTGCGGAAATTAGGTACCTGGACATTGAGGGTCTGCGGATCAGGTAAGATCCCAGGTGGGATTGCTGCTTTAAATATTGTGAAGCAGGGGCATCCAGGCACTAGTTAAGGGATGCAGGAAACTAGTCATTCACATCTGGCTTTTTTTTCTAGATTCGACATTTATACACACACACACACATATACACACACACGGACTAATTGTAGTATAATGTAATACAATAAATAAACTTATGTCAAAAACGAATGTTCTTACTAGGAATTGATTACATTTATTTAATTTATGGTTTTTTTAAAATGCGGGGCTCGGGGCGGGATTGGAGGCAGGGTTGGGGGCGGGACTAGAGGCGGGGTTGGGGCGGGACTAGGTGGCGAGTAGATTTTTTGGTTCGGCGAGTAGATTTTTGGGTGATTTGTCAAGCACTGTATATATATATATATATATATTATATATTATATATATATATATATATATATATATATATATATATATATATATATATATATATATATATATATAAACATAATACAGATGTATTACTGACAGGTAGGGGTAATGGCAGGCTTTATTAAAACCAGTCACATTTACCCCTACCGTCACAGTCCAAATGTATGTTTTCATGTTTAACGCTTTGTTAAGGGAGATCCCACCTGCATCAATCAGTGTGTTTTTATAGCCCCTTGATAGGGGATGGAAGGTTGAGGCTTAACCCTGTTTAGTACGCTTTACTTTGTAAGGTATTTGAACATAGAGCTGTAAACCCAATGAGTACATCTGTAGAGATATCTCCAATTTAAAGAACTCACTTACAGTTTTTAGAGTCAAGTGATATTCTGAAGGGGCTAATTTTATATATATATATATATATATATATATATATATATATATATATATATATATATATATATATATACATACACACACACACACACACACACACACACACACACACACACACACACACACACACACAGTGTTCAACAAACCTATACATTTGCTGGCCCCGGGCGAGTGGATTTAACCCCCGGGCGAGTAAATATTGGCCCAAGCAGCACACGTTTGGTACTAGGTGGTGAGTAGATTTTTTTTGTGTGGCGAGTAGATTTTTTGGTGATTTGTCAACCACTGTATATATATATATATATTTTTTTTTTTTTCAAACAAGTTATTCTGTTATTCTAGTGCGATTTCTACATTTAATTATCCCTTACTGTTAGGAAAGGCTTGAAACAGGTAGTCCCTTGTATGGTCATGATCTTAGATCCTTAGCATAGGGAGTCCATATATGGTTTGTGGAAGTCTCCAGTAAAGATAACCATTTTCACAGAAATGGAGATAACAGAAATGCTTCATTGAGGCCTTTGGGGCTAAGGGTTTAGATCAGGGGTCTACAAATTACGGGAGAAGGAGAAAAACTGGAAGAGCACTACCAAGGTAGGTATCAAAAAAGTAGAAAGGAGGGTGCATATCCCATAAAAAGATTATTTATTGGTCATGGAAAAACAGGGCAATGGAGAGCCCTACCAACATTTCACGCTTCACAGAGCGCTTTCTCAAGGTACCTTGAGTATGTTGGTAGGGCTCTCCATTGCCCTGTTTTTCCATGACCAATAAATAATCTTTTTACGGGATACGCACCCTCCTTTCTACTTTTTTGATACATACAGTGGTGCTCTTCCAGTTTTTCTCCTTCTCTACTAGCCTACCCCTTGGACGGAAGCACACCTGGGGACCCCTGACCTTTGGATCGCATGGACTGTGCAGCACTCAGAGTCAATCAATCGCTTGCTACATGTTTTCCTGTTCAGGACTTTATTTAGACAATTGGCACGCTATAGGGTGTTATGCTCAATCTTCCTGGTGTTATTGTTAACTACAGCGTCACTTATTAGTGAGCTTACCATCCGGGACTGCAACCCAGTACATGTCTTCTATCAAGTTTATGTTTAGGGGTCCCCCCTACAAGTATCTGGTTATTCATTAATTTATCCTACTGTTGGGGTCTTTAGCATTACGCAGTCACATGGTCTGTCTACAAACTACGGCCCTGGGGACACATCAGGCCCCCCACAAGATTTTATCTGTCCCGCAGCAACTTGAAATATATATATTTTTGCTCATTATATATCATTTCCCAGTGTAAGTACGGCATCCTTTCTTTGTAATTGTACATTTCTCTTTTGTTATGAATAATATATGTTGATTACCCCAAAAAGATCCAAATAAAACTTATTTATTCATTTATTAAATATATAAAAATTCTAAAAAGATTTTTTTTCTTTGGCCCGCGAAAACGTGTAGAATATACGATGTGGCCCTCGTACTGAAAAGTTTGGAGACCACTGGTTTAGATCCCCTTTACTGTCATCCATTGAGAAATGGTCGATCCCTGGGAATGATAACACTTTCTGATTCCCTACAAGTGCTTCATTCACATGAGGTAAACTCAGAGTCTCCAATTTGTTTTGGATAGAACAGACCTGTTAGAACACCCGTCTTCTAAATTGATGGCATGTCTTCCCCACGTATTTTGTTTCTATACTCACACCCCTCACTAGATTGATAATGCCCGTGATTTGGCAGTTGATAAAGTGAAGGATTTGCTAGTTCTTCATCTTGTCCCATTTAGAGAAATTCTTGGTTGGTACCAGGAAAGGGAAGGCCGCACCTGTATGACCCAATTTTTTTTTAGGTAGCCACGGTGTTGGTTTGATCTTATCTAAATGACAAAGCACTAGAATGTCTTTTAGATTGCGAGCCCTTCTACTGACCAAGATTGGTCTAGGTCAGCGATGTTCAAACTGGGGGGTTTACTGAGGCCCCGCGCGCTTCCAGAAGGCACTTAAATTAAGGGCCGGGGAAGCGGCAAAGGCTCTGTAAACCTTACTTACATGGTTCAGATACAGAAGATACCCCGCTACAGCTTCCCATGTTATTTTCTTTACTCTCCCCTGCCCTCAGTCATCGGAAAACTATGCAATCCAATTAAGTTAACATTGGGGTTTTTTTTGTAATTACTGTGTATATTTAAGCCTTGTCTGCATGCTACCCATAAAAATTAATGATAGTTTTTACATCTAGTGATAAAATATCAAATATTAAAAAAGAAAAGCTAAATAACAGCAATGATTACAATAATAAAATTGAATAGTAATAAATAATACATAAATGATAATACAAAATTACTTAAAAAATATGACTTTGAAACACATACTGTAGTTAAAATGTGTTCCAAGGTATTACTCATTTTAAAGTGTTCAGTCGAGATCCTGAAATATTTTCCCTGGTGTTGCAGATTGTGTGTCAATTTCAGCAATTCACATATGAAGTTGTTTACAGAGTTGTATCATGCAGTGATAGATAGCTGCTAATGACTAATTGGAAATCTATTGCCTCTGTCTTGCTGATAGTCATGCTCTGAGCACAACTGCAAGGGAGAAGGATTACCATGTTTTATACCCCCCAAAATATAGGTTTTCATTATAGTACCCTTTCATGTGTGTACATTGAAGATCGCTTCAAGCGGAGCTATTGCCATCTCATTTTTTCTCATGATGTCTTGCATTTTCAAAATATGTCTAACTACAGGAAAAGTCATCTAAAATGTTAGCTGTGTGGGGAGTGTGGAGCGTGTGGAGAGTGCATACTGTGAAATAGCATAGCTAGATCAACCACAGTGGTAATTTCATAACTTACTTAAAAAATGCATAAAAAGTTTTAAGAACACCAGTACTATAATATAATAATACAAGGATAAAGGGAAATATCTAGCACTTTTCTGACTGAGTGATACAGTATATATGCTCACATATTAATATATTATACAGTACAGGTATATTGTTCAAATCCTTTGTTGCAGGACCTGCCAGTCTTTGGCAGCATATCAGTGAAATAATCACAGGTTTTTTGTTTCTACACAAATGTTCTTGGTTTTGAGTATTTTTAGTTTGTTCAGCACTAAACTAGTCTAACATTCTGTACTGCAACAACAACAAATCGTAGTCAATTTTCAAACCCAAATGTGGAGAGGCCGGGAAAGAAACTAATAGTCCGTAATAATATTGATAGTAATATTTTTCACATGTATGGTTTGAATACTGTATATAAGTACTAAAAAGGTTTGTTACGGTTAACTTTGCCAATAATAGAGTATTCGTGTATTTGTTTAGGTCACTCTCTCCTGTGCTGCCCCCTATAATCATACCATACCCCATGGCAGCACCTACATTAGCTTCATTATGCATTCAGATTTACACCAGTCTAGACTTGCGCAGGTTCAGCACAGCACTCATGCGTTACACATATATGTAGTTTAAAAAGCCAGACGGAAAAAGTACATACTGTACTCTATCCATTAGCACTCAGCAAAGGCCTAATCTATATCTGTGTGTGTTTTCAACATATATGTAAATTGTAGATTCTACTTCCAAAGTTCTCATATTGAGGAAGAATTGCAACAAGAAGCTATATTTGAAAAAGGTTGAAACTAATTTCAAGCAATGGCTGCAATATAAGTAGAGTTGAAAAGGTTTATATTTGTATTACCTACGCTGGTCTAGTGGTGTACAATGACAGGTCACTGAATAAAAGCATAAACAAATGTTGAATATAAAGTCTAAAAGAAAAACATGGTTGTATGGTGCTCTAGAACAAAAAGCAGCAAATATATAGCAATGAGACAAAAGTCTTAGGTGGAGTACCCCCCAAGGAGAATGAGTGAGGCTAGGATGTTAAACTCCCAAAAGCACTTAAGATGTATAGCTGGAAAATGTAATCCCACAAGCTCTGAGGTAAGGATAATACACACCTGCCGGTGTCCAGCATCAAAACAACATCATAGTAATAATATGGGGTATATGAACAATAAATATCCGTGCAGCCATTGAAGGAATAGGAAAGTGGAATGAACTCACATACAATTCTGGACCTCTTGAATTGAGAAGCGCAAGATTTGCACTTGAGACACTTAAAACATCCCATAGGTAAGTTGTTAACCAATCTTTTTGTAGTGAATAAACTTGAGGATACATAATTCGCAATCGTTCTTGCCTTTTTGAACACAAATTTAGGACCTTCATTAAAGACATGTTGCAAAATGGGATCGGCAGCTAATACACCCCAGTGTTTTCTCGCAATATTTTTAATTTGATTTGCTTGTTTATTATACTGTGTGATAAATAATGGGGATTGTGAAACAGAGTTTTGTCCCCTTTTCTTTTGTAGTAGTCTTGATCTGTCCATATCATTAACCTCCTCAAAGGTTTTATTTAATTCCAAGCGTGAGTAACCACATGTAAATGGTTAAAAGCTCACTCCATAGCATCTCCCACTCTCAGGGAAACTTGCTTGCTTGCAGTATGATTGTGACAAATCTAATACAGAGTGCTTTTCCTGGTAATGTACAGGTTAATAAAAGCTTCAATCAGACTTAGAACTATGCAACTAATTTTGACAGATTTATTATAAATCATTCTTCCTGGTAATCCACAGGTTATTAAAAATGTATATAAGTGTTAAGAACCCTTGAGATGTGGTCTGCCATGTAGTGGCTCAGGAGCTTACAACACTTTGGCCAAAATGTTAAACTAAAAGACCATTTTATTTAATAGATATCTATACATATATATTTAGGCACTGTACCGTGTTTAAGTTTCACTGGATGTGCACTGAGCTCTGTCTGTGTTTCATGTTCTGTCTCTGGTTTTAAATAGTTTAAAATAACATCTTTTATAAACTGCAATACCACATTTGTAATCTACTTACTAAAATGTGGATGTGGAAAACAATATGTAGGCCGAACAATTAGAGCCTTGAAAGTTTGCATACTTGAGCACTTACGCCTGATAATTAAAAAAGATGTCAATCATCCTGTTTCCCTACACTTCACAAATTGCAATATGGGTAATGTAAATAATTTTTCATACATTGGTATAGAGCATATACCATGTCCCATCATAGGTGGGAATAGAAATGGTATTTTAGACAGGAGAGAGCTCTTCTGGATTTTGACCTTACAGACTCGTATCCCAAATGGCCTTAACTCAGATTGGGACTAAGGGCCTCTCCTGCTTTAAGTACATAAATATTACCTTTTTCTCTTCCCTACCAGATGGGAGGCGTAATGTCTCTATATTATTTTTTGAGTTCTGAACATCTTCTTACTTGATGTGAACATGAGTATAAGAATAAAATAGATGTTGTGCATGATTAACTTAATGATATTATTATTATTGATATTTTCATTTTTTCAATGTTTTCTTTCATGTATTTAGAGCCATTCTTTAATGGCTTTTGACACTTTGTTGTTAGGATTGTTTTATCTCACTCTGTTGAAGACCATTGTTTCATTCCTCTGTAATGAAAGAAACTTTTTTAGTATATGTAATGAAATGGTTTTGAACGGACTAAGATATCTGCTTGAATTTGGAATATATGTATATTATATTGATTATCTTACTATATATTTATGAAAGCATTGTATGTTTCTCTGTCTGCACTGTCCCTAGCGGCAATCTCATTGGTCCCTTGGCCCGCCCGCCCCCGCACACCTCTCATTGGCCTGAGGCGGAGTGACGGGCCAAAGGTCCAACACACACACACACACACACACACACACACACACACACACACACACACACACACACACACACACACACACACACACACACACACACACACACACACACACACACACACACAGCACCTCAACTTCCACACCCCCCCCCACCCTCCCTCTCCCGGTGCCCGAAATAATTCGGCATGGTGGGTCCCTTACCCGGAGTCCCGTTGTCCGGTTGGGCCTGCGCTGTTGATGAGGGAGAGTGTGATCACTAGGAGCCGTTGGTGCGGCTGCTGTGGCGGCCGCTTGATCCCCTCCCGCTCGACAGATGCAGTGCCGCCTACATCACAGCAGGTGATCGGTGGTGGTTTGGCGCCAGGGTAAGTGTGCTCGGGTGGGAGCGCGTGTCTCCCGTGTGGCAGGTGGGGGCTCCGGCCGTAATAGGGGGTAATGTGGTCGTGTGTTTGGGGTGGGTGGCGCCGGGGAGCCTCTGACTAACGGCCTACCCACAGGCCCTTCGTGCCAGGGACCGAGGTGAGGGGGGGGGGACAAGCACCGGGACAGAATAACGCTAAGCCCACACCACTCACCGCTCACAGCCGCCCCACACGCACAGAGCCACTCTGCTGTTCTCCTCAACCCGCGGGATGGGACGCCGACCGCCGCCGACCAGGGTGAGGTGGGTGAACGGTCATGCGCGCCGGAGACTGAGGTGAGGGAGGGGGGACAAGCGTCGGGAAGATTTGCGGAGCGCCGCCTTCTCCTCCTCACCCGCGGGACCGGGGTGGGGCGAGGGGGGGGGGAAGGAGTGCCGGGGACAGGGTGACCCCAGCGCCGGAGAGAGGGGGGGTGGGAAAACAAGCGCAGGGGACAGGGGGGGACAACCACCGGGGACAGGGGAGGGAGAGTGATGAGGGCCACAGGGGGGAGAGTGATGTGGGGTGCAGGGGGGGGAGAGTCATGTGGGGTACAGGGGGGGAGAGTGATGTGGGGTGCAGGGGGGAGAGTGATGTGGGGTTCAGGGGGGGGAGAGTGCCGTCTGGTGCAGGGGGAAAAGACTGATGTAAAGTGTCCCGGGGGGAACGGAGCTTAACGGGGGGAACCGAGCTGGGAAGGGGGGGCAAATAAAGCTAGGAACGGGGGAGGGGAGTGGAGACAGAGGGGGAGCGGGAAAATATACTCCCCGGCAACGCCGGGTAAATCAGCTAGTTTATCATAAGAATTAATTATTAATTATTAATTATTTAATAATATGTTTAAATACTCTTGATTTATATATTTTTTAGTATCAGTTACTGTTTAATATTATATTGTTTGGTAATTGTGATATATATTTATTTATTTATATGTACTCCATCTATATTCATTGAAATAGTTTTCACTAAGCTTAGTCTGTGGTCATCTAACAGGTATAAAACATGCTTTATTTCATTGATGTGGGGTATATCTGTGCCCAAAATCAATGAATTTTTCACTTATATGTTACATATTTGTTTTTTAACTTTGGTTTTAATGTTTATTATATATTTTTCTGAGGTAGTTCCGGAATATCATCGTGTTAGGGTTTAATAAAGTTTGTTATATTGTACCGGCTCCAACGCGCTGACGTCACACGTCCCGCGTCATTTTTTCAAACCAGGAAGTGACGGGGGATAGGTTACAGCGGCGCGAGGATCAGGTATTTAAACACACTCCGGTAAGCTGTTTTTATTCACCTTGATAAAGGGCTACAAGCCTGAAACGCGTGGGTGTACTGTTTGTTTGTTGTTTTTGATCCATTAAACTTTATTTTTTATCGTGGGAACGCACCTCTGTGTTTTTTACAATTAAGCAGTGGATTTAGTGCTCTGTTTTCTCCTCTCCTTTTCTGCTAATATAAAGTCTAAAAACCTGAATATTGAATTACATTTAGCAAACATTTTATTACACAAATGCATTGCAAGATCTTTATTTCTCTTATAGGCATAAACTTTTATGGCCGTCTCCTAATTTTGGGAGATTTAAATATTTGCTGGCATTTTTTGACACAATATACGCGTCAATGAAATGTAAGTACTGATGAGTCTTATGATGTGAACAATAGAAATCAACACAGCTATTTTAACCCTGGGATTATCAACATACAAAAGGAAGAACATACAGCTGTAGCAAGACTTACTGTTCCCATGACTGTAGATATAAAAGTGAAACGCCTTGGCACTTACTTGCATAATGTGAGCCGTTGGTGCCCAGTGGTGTTTTACGGCTTCCATAGTTCTTTGAATTAATGATAGGTGATGCTAGTATGTAGGTAAGATACATTCAATGTATTCTGGGGCTATTGCTTCAGTTACGCACGCTCTGTATAGTACTGAATAAGGAAAACTCCTATTGTTGTTTGACACCCATAACCACCTTTTCTTTCCATACCATAAACTATTTAAATGCTAGAAAAATAAAGACACCATACACAGTCTTTTAAAGTATCACATATTTATTAAAGTAAAACACAGAAACATAGTGTACATTACAAATGACATAAATAGGGCTATGGCAAATAGGCATTGGATTGTATAAGTAAAATGGAGGGCACTGGTTTGGTGACTGTTTTATAACACTATTTATTGCTTTACACAGATACATAAATAATAAAGCTTCCAAAAAAATGCAATCTTCCACCAACTGACCCTGTTTGCCTCTTGTGAGGTTCCACCTGTAAGATAATTAACAAATAGATGTGTTAATTAAAGACTGTGTTGTTCTATAGTTACATTGCTGTGCATGTGTGCTCTTTGCCTATTAAATACATACGCATTCCATTGAATTATTGCGCATGCGCATAGGATCTACAACGTAAAGAAATACAGAAAAGGCAGATGTTATCTTAATGATACAATACTGATGTTCTACATTGTTGGATGTGTTTGAAATACAAATAAGGTGTTAAACAGGAAAACCTAGAGAACATGGATGAAAACAATCAGTGGCCAAACAAATTAAAACAAATGGCCATATTTGGATATCTACATAATCAAGGGGTCTGGTCAGGGCACATAAGACTGTCTAGCTCCCTTGATGATGTAGATGTCCAAATATGGCTATATAGCATTCCCCTCATTATGTAGAGCACCATATAAGGGTATCTACAGCTGGGGTGCGCAAAGTTTTGGAGCGATGACCAGTGTGCCAGCCCCACCGCTCGCACCCCCCTTCTCCTGTGACCCAGTGTCAAATTACAACGCAGGTCACATGACATCACATGACACCACCGCGTCATTTGACGTACATTACCATGACGACATGTCACATGACACCGTGGCGTTATTTGATGCCGCATTGTCATGGCGACGTGAGCAGAAGCTGGCTGAATTCTGGTAAAATGAGGTTGCAGAGGTCTCACGTGGTCCCCGGCATCTAATTTAAATGCCTCGGGGAAGAGCACGAGGCCTCTGCAACTACCGCGCACCCCCCAGAGTAAATCCCATGACCCCATATCTACAGTATGTCATCCAGGGGGAAGGAATTACAGCCCTGCATCTTACCAGTGCTGCGAGGACATAGCTCCAGGCAGAGAGATGGGGATACAGCTGCACAGCTCATCTGGAAGGTGAGTATCAGAATTATTTCCCTGCAGATGGCCCAAAAATATGAACGCTGCATTGTTCCATTCAGAAGCATGGAACCCCCACAGAGTTAATCCTCCTTTGCCGCTTACTATTCTTGAGGCAGCGAGAGCTGTAACCACAGTACAGTCGCACTGCAGTCGTACTGGAGCAGTGAAAAGCAATGTCTTGGAACATAATCTATTCCAATAAACCTGAGACCTCCTGGATCTGATTCATGACAGTTCTTAAAATGCAATGAAACATTGTGACTCTTGGCCCTTTTTTATGTTCTTCACATGTTCTAAAATCCTGATTTTCAATTTTCTTGTTGTGCGGCCCACATATTGTAGGCCACACACACTCTAAAAGATACACTACAAAATCAGTGTTGCAGTTGATTAAACTTGAAATTGCAAAAACCTCACCTGTTTGTTTAGAGGAGAAGTTTTTGCATTTGTTGATGCAAAATTTGCAGTCCACATATTCGACATGTGTAGAATCCCTTAGGGTTGCTCTTCAACCATGTGCCCCTTTTAGTTTGATCACTTAAATGGAAGGTTCCTTGTTTTCTTCTTAAGGCACTTAGGGCCTTATTCAGAAAGCCTCGATAAGGCCCTTATCGAGCACTTATCGACCAAAATGGCTACTGGTATTCAGATAGCCTCGATAAGTGCTCGATAACGGCCTGTATCAATGCAAAATTTTATCTCCGTCCGAAATTCGCTGACTGAGCAGCGATCAGGCCCTTATCGACCATTTTCGGAGGGTTGATAAACTCCCGCTATTCAGAGACCCGCGAGTCGGGTGTCGCGGCCCATCGCAGCCCATCGCAGCCCATCGCAGGCCTAAAAAACGATTTTCTCCCCAAATCCAATTCCCCACAAAATTGTTGGACAATTGGTGGGGAGATGGCCTCGATGAGCTGCGATGGGTCGGGACTTAGAAGAAATCAGGCCCCTTTCCTGCCTCGGATTGATGCCGGGGGTCTCCGGAGCTGATAGCCATTAATAGCAGCTCCGGACCCCCCCGGCATGCATCCGAGGCAGGAAACATGAATGTACAGCAACTTCATTACCTTAGCGGCTAACCGCTAAGGCAATGAAGGGGTTAAACACCCGTGCCAGGCTTACTGTAAGAAACATACAGTACAATGCAATACTGTGGCTATCGGGGGTGGGTGAAGGGGGAATTTGCCCCTTAGTGGCTGTTTAGGCATTGCGGGGGGGGGGTTGCGGGGGGAGTTAACCCCTTCATTACCTTAGCAGTAAATACCGCTAAGGTAATAAAAGGGTTAACCCAACCGCTACCCCCCCGCAAGGTCTAAACACCCATCCTTAGGGCTAATTCCCCCTTCACTCACCCGTGAGACCTAAGCACCCACCCCAGACTGACTATACCCACCCTATACCCATTGAGTAGTATAGTGGTACATCATACCCATATAATAATAATATGGGCATGATAAGCCTCTATAGCACTCAATGAGCACCCTAATAAAAATACAGCAATTACAACATCAACAATGAATTAATTAAACCATTACCCAATCAAACCAATGAATCCCTAAAGCAACTCAAAATGAATAGTAACACTAACCAATGTAAACAATGAATTAATCCTACATTAATTAATGTAACCATTAAAAGACAAATAAATACATTAAAACTATCTCTGAAGTATCCATAAAACACATTAGCTAATATAATATAACTTTAAGTACAAGCGAACACCAATCGTAAACCTTTTAATACATTAACCATAAACAAACAATCACATCCACATCAATAACAAGCGAGAAATGCCCCCCAAATATTGGCATAATAATGTATTAATCTGTACCCGAAAGAGGTACAGATTAATATATTATCAGTCAATGTGCCTCCCCCAAAAAATCAAAAAACACATCCAAAAAATAGACCTGTAAAAAGAGACATTTACAAACATAGAATATCTTACTTACCATTAGAAGCGGTGGCCCTCCGACTCCCGGGGTAACAGGAAGCTCACGTACCTTGAAGGCCTCCAACAGCATCCGATGCCATCATCCATCAGGATCCGGCTCAGGTACCCCAAACTTCTTTTTTCTTTCTTTACTCACCGTCTTCTATCTTCATCTGTAACCATTTCTTGTTGTTCTTTATCTTCTTTCTTCATCTGTCAATCCATAAAACCCCATGTTAAATCCCAGCCGATGCTGTCTCGTCGGCTTCTTAGGCTCAAATGAGGCGTCACGGCCTTAAATATGGCTTGTGACGTCACATTTACCCTCACAATGGTTAACAGCCACCTGATTGGCTGTTAAAACCATGTGCAGACTTAATTTTTTTTTTTGCTGTGACATCACTTAAAGGGAATGATGCCAGCCAATCAGAATGGCTGTGCTTCATTTACCTTTAACATGACGTCAGTAAATCCAAGATGGCCGCTGTGTCACAAGGTATTTCAGCCAATCAGATCGTGGGAACCAACAAGAAGTTTGGGGTACCTGAGCCGACAGTAGGCATTAAAAGAGTTGTGCTTGTCTTCTTCCTTTCGCTCTGTTTAGCATGCTCCAAGTATTTCTGCAGGACAGTTGTGTATCTTTTCATCCTCTGATAAATTATTTCTATGTAGGATATTATAAATTTATGCATCTAGGCGCTGCATGACAGACTCACGTATGTCAGCATCTCGCTGTAAAGTGTCCAGATCTTGTTTAGGGACCAGGTACAATTTTTCAGCATATTCCATTAGTGGTTAGTCAGAAGGCCAGTCAGCAGCAGTATAGCAAACCCCAAAAGAGAGCCAATAAAGCCGGCCGACTGCTTCACCAGTCGTTTCTTTTTTACAATTGTAAATTTTTTATTGCTCAGTGTTTTTATAATTTTACGCCACTTTTTAAGTATGCCAATTTGCCGTTTTGATAAAAGTATTTGACCTTTTACAGCATTGAGGGCTATCTCGCATATGGCAGTGACTAAATCAATAGAGGCCAAACACAAAATAGCTTTTCTTTGCTTTGGTGATGCCCTTATTAATGCTTTTAAAGTATGCAAATTGCGGCATAGTCTGTTAGACATGTTTACAACATCGCCGCGGCTACAAGTAATGAAAATTTACAAATACTTATCTCTTTTTAGAACTGTTTAATTTAAAAACATACACAGTGGTGCCATCAGGCGGAAAGATACCTGTTCTTAAAAGGTATTCATCAGGGGTCGTGGCTCTTAAATCTACCAACAAAAATCCATAGGGGCCCCAGGTGGCATGTTCAAAAGCTCATCTGATGTCGAAACCAGTGGATCCCACTTCAGACCCAGCTCACCTAACCTTTGTCCTAGCGCACGTAACCTCAAACCTTGCATGTGCCCACCCCATACTTAGTTCTTGGTACTGTATGTAAAAACAAGGTGTTAACAAGGTGTACCCCCCCCCCCCTTTCCCAGGGCACATGCCCCCTTTCAGCATGAAATGTCTGCAAAATAATCTTAAGTGTCCATTAATCCCTACAGTGTCGGTAAAGCAAACTATACCATTGTATATATTTTTTAACTTGTGTAGGAAATTCACCAATAATAAAAAAAATTATATATTTAAAATATTTTTTTTAGATCTGTAGGCTTTCTTAAAAATAAAATAAAAACCTGTCAACTCTTCTTAAATCTGCAGGCTGAGTGCTGTACACTTCTCTTAAGTGTAGCCCATCTACCCCCACCCCTAAGTGAATTGGGGGGGGGGGGTATGCTCTTTTCTGCTACTCTGGTGCTGGTACAGACCTGTAGGTAACAGGAGGGCTGAGCCCTCTGCGGTGGTGTGGGGAGAAACAGGACAGGAAGGACCGGTTACCTGGGTCTCAGTTGGTGCAGCGCCTCCAGCCAGCAGGAACCTCCTGGGGATGTTCAGGAGATGGGCCCCTACTGACACTCGACCATTCAACAGAGACAGTAATACACCCCATGGTCTTTTCTGGTGTTTATTTGGCAGTCAGCTCACAGGACAAAGATCAGTAGTTCTCACATATTCATCATCATCTCCTGCTTCTCTCTCTTTATAAGTCAGAGCCCTGACTTAGGCATAATTCCCTTCCCTCCGAGCCCCTCATGGGTGGGAGAGTCTTCTCTCTCTCTACTGTGCTGACAGACTTCTTCCTGAACACTCTTTCCAGAACTCTCCAAATTGGGAGGATGTCACAATTTATCATCTTTGTGGAGTGTCTCTAACTCTGACTCATAGCAAGCCAGAGCCGGATACAGATTGGCCCACACATTACAGGGGGGCGTTCCAACCAATATCCACCCCTCAGATTGACATCCTCAGAAGTTGCTAGGCCCGCCCTTGAATACTAATTACATTATTCAAGGCTGTAACACACAGGCCTAAAGAAGGAATTAACCTTTCCACTGCCTGCACTAACAGGACTGACAGAGGAAAGGCCCAGGGAAAAGAAGTAACTGCCGGAAGGCTATGTTTATAAGAAAAAGAAAACAGATGCTAATGTCATGTTAATGTACTGCACATAGTGCAGTACAGTATAATGGCAAATGGGAATCTCAATTTAAAGACAACCAAACCAGACTGCCAAATATTAAGATAACAATATGGCTAAACATAATTCCTTTAAAGGGAAATTACACTGATATCACTATTGAATCCAGTCATATTTACAATCACATACACAAGTACACTGTATACTGCAGAGTTGTATTAGTACTGTAGCACACAATATACAAAAATGTCTCTTCTCTAAATCCACGACAACAAAATCAAAAGAAGGAGTGCCCTTTCAGATCTGTAATATGCAGTCAGCTTTCTTCCTTAAAATTACAAACATATAGTAGTGCTGTATATTTTAGAGATCGGATGTTGATTTACAGTACAGAACATTCACCACATAGAATACATAACTAACTGTAACGGGTATTCCCCCTATCCCAATCGCAGATAGAGTGCATGTGAGGGGGAACCTATATGTTACCAGGTGTGGTGCAATATACCTGTTAGGCTCACAGGAGGTCTGAGCCTCCGCCAGTGAGAGCCTGGGGTGAATTCTCTGGAACAATCTTACTTACAGCGCCTCCACCTGTGTAGGATTCTAGGAGTGTAGAATGTTCCCCACACAGGACCCACATACACAATAAGCACATACACCAAAGTATATATAAGAACAGTTTACTGTATAGAAAACATAACCATAACATCACATGTCATCAACAGTACTTCAGTGTCACCCTGTAATACTGCTCCCCATGGGTGATAACCCCACACCATATACCGAAGTCTCAAGTGACCCCAGAGTCCCCTCCCACCCAAGTGTGAGACAGCGCTGCCCACGAGATGAGGTTGGCGCACTTATAGTTACCTGCCCGGGCACACGTCTGCACCCGGATGTAAAGATCTTTGAAAAGTGTCTGACCCAGGAACAGGAATCCGCCTCCGGGGTGTCCCACGTGGAGCGTCTCACACACAGAATGTCTCTTGCAGTAGAGACTGTCTGAGCCCAGACGCAGGCCGCGATCACTGCGTGCAACTGGCACCGGTGATATCACTTAAAACTGTGCACTATGGAAAGCAAACACCCCCCCCCCCCCATTGCACTGAAAGGGGCCTTTCCTGAAACTGTCAAACTAACTGCTGTGCTGCACTGCAAAGCAACACTGTCTCTTCTTGTCAGAGCACACAGCACTGCAGCTGTGTCCCTGACTAGACTCACACTCAGCTAAGGGCAGGGTCCCTACCTAAAGGGCCATCCCTATAACTTACCCACTAAACCTAGTGGGGAGTGGGGCCTACCTTGGTCTGGGGTGTCTGTGGCCTAGTACAGCAGAGCACTGCTCTTTGTACACTACCTTCCCCAATCTCTTCCTGGATCCAACTGACTCGCATGGTCTTTGCGCAACATTGTATCCTTCTCCAACAGGAGAAGCTGCAAACTCTACTGGCTGTCTGGCTGCATGTGACAGGGATCATAGGGCAGTCCCCAGGGGCTGCTGGGAGTTGTAGTCCCTTATACAGCTCTTTACCATTATGGCCACGTGCGCCTGTTCCACTGCGCCTGTGGAACCCTGTAATGGCCGGGGGCTACTCTCCACTGAGTCTGCGCAACTGTGGGCAGACCCTGCGCTCCTAAAATGGCTACTGCGGTGGTTCTGCACATGTGCGACCTCACGCCAACCTTAACATGGCCGCCGGCACTCCTGGCACTGTGCAGCGCGCGCGACTACCCTGCGCACGCGCGAGCTCCTGCAAGGTGGCGGCGCCCTGTAGCTGATGTCGCCGGGAGCCTCCCCGACATACCACGGGGGTCCCCGTTCTCCTGCGGAGGTTCTCCTGCCTGCTACATAACAATAAAGCACAAAAAAAGACTCAAATCTCAGTAAAAGACTCAATGATCCAATCCCAAGCTACAATACACACAATGAATCCCAGACATTCCGATATCAAAACCATGGGATATTGGTGGCATTTCAAAGACCATCAACTCTGGTCAGGGAATTTCCATCAGCGTTCCCTGGTAATAGCCACCTGGATTATACTCTACAATTAAAGTTTTAATAAAGATATGGCCATTGTCACCTTGTATGAAAAATACAGAGCAAAAGGACATTCAAAACAAGCCCTTAAAGCTCCAGCATGACCAAATTCAATAAGGAGCAGGTGATTGCCTTTAAAAGAAATATAAACTACACTGTTTAGTTTTTAATTAAAATCTGGTTTAGATTTTTTTTTTTGTTAAAGGCAAAAAGATTCAGAGGAGATTCAAAGAAGTACAGTATACAGTGTACACACAACAACAGATTATAATGTATCATTATGAGTTCAGCATCCAAAAAGCCCACAGTCTCGTCTTTGTAGATAACATGGTCAGGTAGAAATGTACGGGCACGAGACATGTATAACATGTTTTATGGTATGACACACCACTTTTGCTTAGACTTCGCTTCATCATGACTAGACTTCTGTGTATGATAACTGGACTTCCCATCATCTTGACTCGCCTTTCATGTTTCAGGACTCGCCTTCCTTATTTCATGACTCCCCTTCCTTGTTCCACGACTTGCATTCCTTGTTTCACAACCCACCTACCTTGCATCTTGACTCAACACACCTACAACTTTTTTTGATGCATGTGCCCATCTTACAGTATATACAGCAGCAACTGCTGGTTGTAGACTGCTTGCCTTGAGAATTCTGCACTAAAAACCATCCAATGCTGCAAGATTTCTGCAGGCAGACTAATGGCCCATCGGATTAACACAGTGGGGGTCCCTGCATTTGAATAGGACTCACGCTGTGTGAATCCTACCTGGCTGCGAGACCCATTCAAATGCAGTGACCCCCGCTGTATTAATCCGATGGGCCATTACAGCCTTCTGTGGACCATCTCACAAGTTATTGCCAGATGGTCGCAGATTTTAATTGGCAAGTGTTCTAACACCAGCTATTGCATCTGTACCTTATTATGGAAGATTCCCGAGGGCAACGTGATTGAGGCCATACATTGTGACTCTTACAATGTTGCAATTAGTATGTAAGTATATATGGGAATGTGGGGGATACATGTGATAATCAGTATTAACCGTATAATATTTAAACCTATAATGTTTCCATGCACAGGTACAGCTACCATTGAAAGATATTTACAGTATAGTTAAAGTTACTGCACAATCCTTTCCTAGCTCACTTAATAAATATTTATTCGTCGACTTCCACTGTCTGTGTTTTTTGTATTGGAACACAAAAAGGGCAGGGGAGGGGTGAGGGGTTTTTAATTGGAAGGTGTGAAGCTCTGTAGAATGTTAATGTAATGGTGGTTAGTACTCTTTTGTTAACAATCCACTGCCTGAGTCAATATTTTTAGGTAAAATCAGCTGCTGTGTCATTAACACTATGAATTTTGTAATGAAGGCAGATAAATTGATCACCTATATTGAAGCTCTATCCACTCCCCCACACAAAAAATAGTAAGCCAAGTTACTGTTTCCAAAATATTTAACATAGGTATTGTAGTACTATTTTAATGTCCACAATGCACAAGAGTTGTTCATTTATTTTAGAATATGCATGATGGGGGGTGGGGGGGGGGGTCGGGGTGCGGGAGAAGAGGTATTTGGTTATAGGGTGTTTTGCAGTATGTTGATCAAATAGTAGGTAAAAAAAGGAAATCTTTCAAATGTGTGCTGACACGCATGCACATGTGTTCCACAGTGTTACACTTACAGTATGTGCAATAATACATCACGCAAAGTACTTACACATGTTTATGGAACACACATACAGTAGAGTATGTGTTTCACAAAAGAGCATGTCATTTTAAAAATAAACCATTGTGAACGCAACATTGTAGCGAATTGTATTGTTTAAAAATGTTCTTTTGACAGAGGACAAGACTGAAGGTTATTGATATACTGAATGTACAGTATGGTGGAACTGATTTTTCGTCTCCCTTAAGAAAAGTTGTATGATCTTGAAGTGAACCCTATAACAGCCCCAGAGCATTACAAATATTTGTGTGTAAAGCCAAAGTAATATTAAAATATTATTACTTATACTGTAAAGTACTAATGCCATGCAACAGTCTCACTGCGGCCATTGACAATGATATTCACTGTACCCCTTGGTGGACAACGACTGAAATTGCAATTTAAAAAAACCTAACCATGGGATGTAATTTCGTGAAGCACCCTGTGATTGCTCGCGGTTAACCATGTCTTCCAGCGGGTGGAATCTCACACCTTTCACCGATACCGGGAACCGTAGTTCTGGCTACATCTGTACTATGCAGCTTTGTAGTGTCATTTTAAAATGATACATGGTTTTAATAGCTACATATCTATGTATAATGTTTTCTTCAATTCTGCTCCATATACTGAATGGTTCCAGGTTTAGTGGAATACAGTGTATTTTGATACTTGATATTTGATGCTACAGTACTTAGCGATCAATCACAATGTTTGATTATGCTTAATGGTTTGCTAGTATTTCATATTCCTTTTCTAGTTAACAGCATAATTGCCTTCAGTGAAGCTTGCTATTGAAGCCAATACTTTCAGGCAATTATACTCCAAGACAAATGTTTCCCAGAAATCTTCTGAGTTTCTCTTTTTTTTGTTAGAAGAGAATTATTCATCAACACAAATATGAATCTTTTCTTTTAACAAAAGTTCTCTTAAAATGGCTTTTTGTGAAAAATAAGTCCAAGGGTTGGCATTTTGTATGAAAGGCTCTAGGCCCATTCAAGCACATGAGCACATAAAGTGAACTGAGGCATATGCTGTAGCATTATGCAACAAATCTTGGCTACAGATTTCCTGACACACGCAAAAGCATGACATATTCTGCACTGCCTTACTTTAAAATGTTTACTGTCTCTGTTAATTGTATTGTACCCAGAGACATAAACGACTCAAGATGTATATCTGAATGTATATCTTCAAATTGAAGAAACAAGAAAAAAGAGACAGCACTCAAAAAAAACCCCACAGTCTACTCCTTACAAGAAACTAAAAAGCTTAAATTCAAATATAAATTCTTCATTTATTTACATGTAGCCAGGACTGGTTTCTTGCTACCAGTCTGCCCTTCTCCTGGCAGTAAGCCCTGGTAAGAGCAGGCCTGCCAGGATTTATCATGGGTTTTACCCACCCACAGCAGCATCAGTGAGTCACAGGTGAGGCGGTGGGACTATGCCTGTGTGGCCAATCAGGGCTTCAGACATGATGCATGCTTCCCTTGTACTTAAAGAGATGCACACCACAAATTTTGTTAGTTGTCTCTACCACTGAGAGAGACAGGTTCTCAACCAGAAGTGCTTATTGGCTATGCACTTACTGCCTTGTCCCCTTGGGGAGTTAGGAGTGAGACCATGCCCCAAGGACTGCTTCAGGGCCCCTTGGCCTGGAGTGGAGGTCCAGGGTACATCCTGAGGGTGAAGCCCCAAGAACTGCTGTAACCACTTGTGACGGTGTGGCCTGTAGACGAGGGCAGATAGACGCATAGACACTGTGTAAACCTTAACTGTAGTTGTTTAATTATCCCCCAGGCAAATGAACATCATGGGTAGTGTCCCTTTAAGTCAAAATAAAACATAAAAAAAAGACCTGTTCCCGTTTAGGGAAACTAACTCAATTTATACTGCAGTCCCTTTCTAACAGGGCAGCCAGCTAATCTGGTTCTCCACCCAAAACATGTACTCCACATACAAAGTATAATTAGAAAGTCTTATCTGTATTGCAGCTCCAACAGTAAACAGGAATGCCGGTTCCGGGGAGCAGGCTGTGTCCAGCTGGTAGCAGTCTTTTATCCTGGGATTGGGGTCCCAGCTGGTCCCAGCAGCAGAGCTCCTCGAAGGGCAGGGGGACCAAAGCAACAGCCAGGGTCCTTCCTAGCTGGGAGAAGTCTCTCTACCCTCCTGGGGAAAAACTAACTCACTGCCCTGCCTTTTATAGCTGCTCAATCAGGAGTTCATTGTCCACACCTCCCTGCATGAAACCAGACACCACTGCAGTTCCCTGCCCTGTAAAGGGATTTTTAACCCCTGGACTCCTTTACACCAGTGTGTGAGCTGTGTATGCTGACCATCTGCAGTGTAAGAATAAAGTGTGATCCTGTTCAAATATACCGTCCTGCCTGAGACTGCAATCTATCAGGGGAAGGGGAAGTAAGTTCTCCTGCAGGGATTGTCTCCACATCCCTGGGGCCTGCAAGAGATGGAGGCGCTGTCACCGTGAGTTGAGTACGAATCAGTTACTACCCAGAAGCCTGTTGTGTTCTCCCCTACAACAATGCGGGAAGCTCAGATCTACTGTGAGCTAGCTTGTATGCACCACACCACACCGTGTGGCAATGAAATCACCCAGAGGGTGGGGGAACATGTGTTACATACATAAAGCAGCAACAACAACAAAGGTTCAGGGCAGCATGGCCTTTCAAGGTATCTTTACTCTCCGTCTTTTTCTTGTAGTATGGTTTTTCTTCTCCTGCTCTCTTTTTGTCGTCTCGTGCTTGAATGTTCTGAGATGTAACTCACCGCAAACTTAGCTTCTTCCTCCTGGAGGTCTCCCTCTCACAGAAAAGAAGTGATTAAGTTTATGCAATAAATTTGCCAAAAACCAAAAGCAAAAAAGCTGAGAAGCATGTAGATGGTAAGAAATATATTTTAGATAAGGGTATAGTGATAACCAATCACTCACACGGGCTAATGTGAGTGTTCTCACATAACAGTATCTTGATTCCACTTCTTCCAAGTCCCTGAGTTGAAATTTCAGAGAATTTCAATGAGCATGAGGAAGCCCTGTATAGGGCGAAATGCGTAGCTCACTTTTCTGGACACTTGCAGCCACCATAGAGGAGCCAGAAGTGATGTCGTAGCTTTGAATCTGGACGCAGAGACAGAGATTACCTACCACTTATCACTGAGCGACTCCCTATGTTTTTCCCATCCATTTTTTGAGTGCTTCATTGTTTTAGTACTAGTTTATCTTTTTATATCTTTTTATACCTTTTATTTCATTTCTTAATAAAGTATTTTGCTCTAACTACAGTCCCCACTGTTGCAGTTTATTATATACGGCACTTGGAAGAATCACATCCATCCAGCTTCTAAAGGAAAAACAGGAACCAAACTACTAAAAGAAACCTTTACCAGTGTGTACTCACACTGGCCCGTGTGAGTATTTGAATTTATATATCTTTCTTTTCCCATACCTTTCCTCCCCCCCCATCTTATGCTGGGTGACTTTACATGGTTCAATACATTCAAATTAATCTGGAATGATTGTTTGAATACCACCTGACTCCACTTCTCTGGAATCCTCTGAAATTTAAACTTCAGGAACTTGGAAGAAGTGGAATCAAGATACTGTTACGTGAGAACATTCACATTAGCCTGTGTGAGTGATTGGTTATCATTATACCATTATCTAATATATTTCTTATCATCTACATGCTTCTCAGCTTTTTTGCTTTTTTTGCTTTCGGTTTTTGGCAAATTTATTGCATAAACTTAATCACTTCTTTTCTGTGAGAGGGAGACCTCTAGGAAGAAGAAGCTAAGTTTGCAGTGAGTTACATCTCAGAACATTCAAGCACGAGACGACAAAAGGAGAGCAGGAGAAGAAAAACCATACTACAAGAAAAAGACGGAGAGTAAAGATACCTTGATGTAATAACATTTACACAAGGCCGTGTAAGTGATATACTTATTTATTTATATAGTATTATACTATTTCCCAGATCAGCGTATCCACCAGTCCATGTACCATTTAAGGTGATCTCACCCTGTTGGTCACTGGTCCAAAAAATGTACCTCACCCTCACTCTGTGCTCCC
Organism: Ascaphus truei; assembly: GCF_040206685.1. NCBI lineage: Eukaryota > Metazoa > Chordata > Amphibia > Anura > Ascaphidae > Ascaphus > Ascaphus truei. The sequence goes on along the minus strand of NC_134483.1, from coordinate 407,567,804 downwards.
CCATTTTTTTGGGTTCCATTATCGTTAAGGGTCCTGGATAGATCCTGCTGGGGTTCAAGTCATAGGAGGGCACAACAAGAAAACACGTGAATCTCAAAAAGCCGTACCACACTTTTCTTTTATTACCATTCTCTATTTACATTAGTTAAGTCACGCACTTACTTCACAGAGTTGGCGCCCGGGCAGTTTTCTAAACAACATGGCCTTTCCTCAGGTACTGTAGGTGTGGCTAATATATTTAAACTAAAATGCAGTTTAAATATATTGACAATGTTATTTGCCTGCCCCCAAATATGACATCACCAAAAGATTAACGTGAGCTACGGATCACCACAGGACTCCAATCGCAACCGGTCCAGTCGCCATCTTGGATAGTGATGTCATGCTTGTTAAAACAATTGTCCATGGGACGCGGAAGGAAAGAAGACTCCCTAACAGAGCCCACTTTGTATTTGTAGAATGCATCCATCGAAACATTATCAGGTAATTTATCAATGTCTACCAGCTGCAAAACAGGAGCAATACAATTATTGCATTTATCAAGAAAAAACATTTGCATTAAAATGAATGGGTTTTCTTCTTTGATAAATGTGGTGCAATATTTTTGTGCCAATTTCGCCCCAGGTTTGCAGTCATGAGACTTTGATAAATGATAATCCAAGTGTGTGTCTGTTGTACTAACAAAAAATAGTCAATGATTTATACTGGAATACTATAACCTAGGTGATGGTAAACTTTGCCCCAGGACCTGTATGTATCCCACTGGTCACTGTGTAGCATCCTGTGAAAAGTTTTGGATTACTTCTTTTCATTCTGTTATACTAAAATGTCTATCCTGCAATCAACAAGGTTCTCTATCTTTTTTCTATGTTCATGCAACATTTTTGCTTTGAAAATAGGTTTTCCGAATTTCATCAGTCGGTGTTTTTTTATGGCCATGTTTACTTTTGCAAACAGAAAAAATACTCAATGGCAGAAGCATTGGTGTCTATTTATCAGTATTCTGGAGTAAAATAGGGGAAACAAATAGCATCAGATTTATCAAACACAGCAAAACCCACTACAAGCAATGGATTTTCTCTCTTTGATAAATACAGTGCAGGTTGTTTTTGCATTGATATTGTTCACATTTTGTTGCTAGGGGACTTTGATAAATAGACCCTGTTGCCGGTAGCTACCTTGAAATATTTCACATTTAATTTGTCCAGAATTTTCCAGTAAAATTATTACAATTTCTATAAGGAACACTGGTGCTATAGATAATGGGAAATGAAGAGGGGCAAATGCCTGATGGATATACTTAAACGGTATCCAGCACAAGGATAGTGTTTGCAGAAAAGTGCTACCAGTCTTTTTTTTGTGTCAAAATGCAAATGAGTAAAATGTCATTGATTGTTAATATAGCTTTTTCCTTGCTGTGACTATAACACTGCTAAAATGTAGAATTGTTGAATATCTGAAGTCCAGCAACTTACAAGATCACAGCAAACCTGGTTTACTGGGAGGACATAAAGTAAAATAAATCTGATTTTTTTTAATACTCTATGACTAAGGCAGGGGTGAACACTTATTTTTATTTGCGCCCCCCTGCTCAAGCCCCCCCTTACTGTCTCTCCAGCATCGGTGGCATCATTTGATGTCACGTTTAAATGTTGTGGGGAAGAGCGTGGAGCCTCTGTAAACATTGCGCCCCCCCTAGAAAATCTCACACCCCCTGGGGTTGCCTCCCAGTTTGTGCACCCCTGGACTAAAGTAATACAGTAGATGGTAGTGGTGCAGTACATGTGACATTATCCCACATAGAAGACAGATGAACACAGTGCACTGATTGGGAATGGATTCTAAGGTGGTTGAATGGATAAGATATTGGTTGAAGAATAGGTGCCATAGAGTTGTTGTAAAAGGAGTATATTCAAAGGGGGGGGGGGGTCAGTGGTGCACCTCAGCTATCTGTACTGGGTTTGGTGCTCTTGAATATCTTTATTGGTGACATTACGAATAGTCTTGAGGGGAAAGTATACCTTTTTGCAGGTGACTCAAAGATCTGCAACAGGGTTGCTACTCCAGAGGTGGTAAACACAATTATTAATATTTTAGGTAGATTGAAAGTGTAGAAATAACAGTTTAATGCCAAAAAGTGCAAAATCATACACTGGGTCAGACAAATCAAATGGCACAATACATCATTAATGGCATTATAATGCCAAACCCTATAGAGGAAAGGAACATGAGAGTCATTATTTCAGCTGACTTAAAAGTTGTCAAGCAATGTAACAAAGCATTGGGGAATGGATCCTGCAGGATTGGAGATTGTATGGTATATGAAGAGGTAATACCAGTAGAAAGACCTAACATAGAGAACTATGTTCAAGTCCAAAGGCAATATGTCCAGATGATCTCCCAGAGGTGGTAGAGGCTAATACAGTAAGGGAGTTAAAAAATACTTGCGGAATAGACATGCCTACTCTAAATCTGAACGAACGTTGAGGTTAAAATAGGGTCTGAGGATTTGTAACAGATAGGAAAATGGGCAGAGTATGTGGTTCAAGTGGTTCTTTTCTGTGTTTTTATTGGTTTTTTTTTGCAGGCGTAGTTTGGTGTTAGTTGTTCTAAAGATATCTTATAGCAAAATAAATACAATTAGCCTGTAAAGTCACCAAAATATTGAATTTCTCTCATCGCAGAAAACTTACTTTTGAAACTTTTTGAAATAGGCAGACTATCATTAAATACATTATTTTAACATGTGACGAGGATATGTAACCTATATTATTTACAGCCAGTGTTAAGTTATCCCATTGCAATGCTTTTCCCTTGATTGGTTTAATGAGCTAATCCACTATGACACGATGTATGATTGATATTTTTGGATCAACATTGTCAAATAACAAAATGTTATGTACTGTGCTTAATTAATGCTTAGATGAAACTTAAACATACCGTATGAGGCTGCTAATCAAGCTGAACAAAAACAGTACCAGATTTACAAATGAAGCCATTGAAAGAAAGTACATTTAATTTCTCTTGCATATAAAATTGTTTTGCAGTTAGATTACTGATAAATACTCATTACACTTTCTTGTCCTTTATATTTAGGCAGCAGTAATAGCAAAACATTATTTTTACATAACCCTGTAATCTTGTGGCTAGTTTTTATTTTAAACATTAAATCACACTCTTTTTTTCTTTTGAATGATGTTAAGGTAATATCACGTGAAAGAACGTTTAAGGAATGTAAAATGACAGTGCGACTTCTTTAAATACATATGCCCTCTTTCACTGTACTGAAACAAGAGGTTTGTAGAGCATGAACTCCTGATAGTACTCACTGTACCGGAACATTAAAGTGCGGTGGACCAGTGCTGACAGGGGTCCAATCCTGTGGTAAATCCCATAAGGAATAGTTTCAAGGATTAGAAGGCAGCACTCCAGAAGTAAAGAAAAAAAAAAAGGATTTATTGAGTTCACATGTAATCCAACACGTTATCAGGGCTTGCATAACCCTGATAATGCGTTAAATTACATGTGAACTCAATAAATCATTTTTTCTTTACTTCTGGAGTGCCCACTGCCTTCTTATCCTTGACTTCATTCACTGTACTACATCAGCAATTTGAGTGCCGAAATACCATTCTCTTTAATGTACTTGCTCACAATAAACTGCTAGTGCGTTTCTGAATATGCTTTATGCATGTATGTATGTATGTATGTATGTATATCAAGATTTATATAGCGCTATATATTAACTGAGTACTTTACAAAAGAGACAGTACAGTATAGGAAATTATAATACAATAAGTGCAACAAACAAAATCAGACAATAGGAATGGAAATCCCTGCCCCGGAGAGATTGCAATCTAAGTGCTGTGAACTTTTTTTTTCCTTGTCAGGGATGCTTGAAAAATGATTAAAATGACTGGAGCAACAAGGTTACTGCCAAAGAGATGACATTCAAATGAATGGAGCGCCAATGTTCCCTGCCAAGGAGAACACATTCGACGGAAGGGATCTGCATGCTTCCCTGACAAAGAATACATTTCAATAAATGAAGCTTTAATTTCCCCATTTCAAAAAGAAAACACTTTGGTAAATAGTTTATACATGTGTAACAGGGTATGTCCCATTATACCTTTCTCCCTGTTATCCCTGTTATGTAAGTCCTGTTAGCTGCAGGCAGTAACATGTTAAATCTATAGGCTCTTGACCCGCCCCCCCCCTTATGCCCTCTTATGAGTAATAGAAGTAAGGTGGTGACTCATGGCCTGTGTTAGTCTATCAGAGATAGGTATAAACCATGAGCCCGCCCCTTCTTGAGTCTCCTAGGAGGGCGTGACCAAGTTAGGGAGAGTCCTGCTTCAGCTCTTGAAGAGAGAAGAAGCAGAAAGCTGTGAGTCTCTCCTATGGCAGGATGAGCGTGCTCACCCGCAGCCTCTGATCTGGGGGAACATCAGATTCAGCCTAAGGCCCTATACTATCAGGGCAAAGAACCATCCAGAGGAATGGAACCTCTGAGACCATGCACCGCTGTGAGGAGGAACTGCAGTGAGTGCCAGTCAATAAAGATCCTGTTCTAATATACCTCAGTCTGAGTATCAGTCCTTGGGCTGCGGGGGAAAGAGTACAATAGTGGGGGCTGACTTCCAAACAACCTGGAGCCGACTACCGCTGGAGGCGCTAAGCACCATGTGAAGAACCCAAGCCTGTCCTGATCTCCACACTACCGCAGATCAGTTCAGCTCTCCTGGCCCTAACAGGTATCGCACTACACACTAGGTAGCATAGGCTGAGTAATGTCCCACGGCGTGTGGGGGTGGGGGGAACAGTGCTACACATGTAACCCCCTTTGTAGGATACAGCTATGCATACTGCCCCCGGCTGGCTCTTGTCGGGTGTATGCTGCTGGTAATGAGACAATTACTGAGAGCAATAGCATGACTACAACTTACAGAAGCCCCTGCTGCTGAAATAGCGACACCTGACATTACAACCAATCAATGCGAAGGATCAGAGGTTGGTGCACTCACGGAATGCAGGGAAGAAAGGAAGGTTTAAAAGGGGAAAGCATGAGGAGACCAGAGCTAGAAAGACCTTTCCAAGAGTTGCCCCTGTCTCAGAGCTGCTGTGACCTGATAACCAGGTCATTAGGAGAACAACTCAGTGGAGCTGGGTGACTAGGTCGCAAAAAAACTCCCTGAGTGGAGTATGCAAGCGGATCAGCAGCCTACCTGACTAAAAAAGTGCTGAGTAAACAGAAAGGGAATCCTCATTACAAACAAGGCTACTGAAGTCTTTGCAAAGTGACAGGCCTGATACAGTTAACATTGATTTTAAGAGCTCCAACGTTGTGTCGGCACCTACAAACGGGCCTGTGTAACACGGGGTTGTGGGGACTCTGAGAGAAATTGGGACACAACTGTGCAGTGCCTTATGAGTATTGTGACTGTATGTATAAGAACCTCACATAGAGTATCACATTTATGTTAATATATCTGGTTATATGGGTTTTTTATAAATAAGTTTTGGTTATTCATAGCCTGTGTCATGTCCTATTGTCTGACCTTTGGCCACATGCTCAGCTTGTGAGAACACACTGGTCATGACGGGGAGTAGAACTTGGACCCCCGCCTTAGCATATAGAAGTCAGTCTAAGGGAAGTAAAGAGGGATTACACACATATTAATGTATATCTTGATACAAGTCTAATTTTAATGTGTACTGCATATTGGGTAACTGTTGGTTTTCTCATTCTTGCCCACTGTAATGAAAACTATTTAAGCATTGCATACTTCTACAACTTTGAAATACTTACTAATCAAAATATGTATGTTTTATTCGAGCATGTAACAGCATTCTTACTTTCTGAGAGGTCTGCATTGCATTACCTACAAGGGGTCGAAGAACCTTCTGAGAGCAGATTGAATTAAATCAAATATCTCCAGAGTTGTTTCAATGGAAAGGGACTACAACACTGACAGACAGCAGACATCCAAAGTGATGGCAGGTGAAGGGAATCTTCCACTCCCTATGGAAATGCCAATGCCGTAAATTGAATCGAAATCGATATACTGTATCTTATTAAACAAATATATTGTGCCTTTTCAAATTTGAGCACTTACTGCACTTTTTTAAACCAAGTGTAGCACACTTGAAGCAAGGTATCTACATAAATTAAGATGTAAAGCAGATACATTTGGCGCCTATAATACACAAAAAACAAGAAAAAACTTACATAGTACAATATTGTTGACAGATAAAACAGATAGATAGAAAATGTAGTCTATGTATGTTCTATCTAGCTGTTTTATTTGTCAACAGTATTGTACGATGTATGTTTCTTCTGGTAATTTAATACCACCAACATCATTGGATTCTACGAGGACCCTGTGTCACACACCAACTAATGGCTGTATATTTATCTTTCTTATTGGATCTATTCGCATTGTTACTACTATGCTAAGTGTATTATAGGCGCCAAATGTATCTGCTTCACACCATTTCTCTCTGACCAGGTGGTCAGTGTTTTATTTGGCAGCCGCCCTCTATTTACACACATGTGAGTATTAAGGGATTCTATCGACAATCATTGAGTTTGTTAGTAATTATTATTGTCTCTTAGTTTTAGCGCTACCTTATTTTTTCTTTGTACATACATTAAGATACTTTAGCTGCTATAGCAGCCATTTAATGAAAAACAGTATGTATGGGCACTAGATATATATTATAGGAGCAGATTCAATAAGCCCTGAAGTGACTAATCCCCCCGTGATCCGCCAAAAACATCTATTCAAGTCAAAGGGAGTTTTTGGCAGATAGTGGTGCCACTCTGAGTGTGGAGGATAAAATAAGTCATAATTACTCCAACAGAAAAAACAAATAGGTAGCGCTATATCCCACAGTGAGCTGGCAGCCGGTGATATAACCCTGACCCCTAGTCAGGCTATAGAAGTGGAAAAGAAGTTATATCAGTGGCGCTCAACACTGTAATGATCAAAGCAATTCTAATAGATATTATAAAATATATATTATAAAATATACAACCAGAGCCACGGAAATCGCCCGTCCGATTGGATGCTCCACGTGGTAAGGGTGAACATGTAAATATACAAAGAAATCAAATCAAACCTGATATATGTTTTTATGTACTATTTTATGTGTAATAAGTGTATTTTATGATATTAATGATATGCCATATTAAATGCCATTGTGAGTAGTTACCTGTTGTTCTCAGCGTCTGTTAAGTGTTGTTTGTTTATGTATGTGTATGTTTTACAGTATTATGCTATGATTTGATTTCTTTGTATATTTACATGTTCACCCTTACCACGTGGAGCATCCAATCGGACGGGCGATTTCCGTGGCTCTGGTTGTATATTTTATAATATATATTTTATAATATCTATTAGAATTGCTTAGATCCTTACAGTGTTGAGCGCCACTGATATAACTTCTTTTCCATAATTACTCCAACACAATATATTCATGACTCTATGGCCAGGATTCCTTAAACCCCGATGCAGAGTATTGCACCCCGGTCTGACGTTACCTGCCATTGATTTGAATAGCAGTTATTAGCACGCGTGGTCGAAGTGCGGTACCCCACATGCTGGCCTACTGTATATATTCTAACACAAACACAATGTAGTGATGTTACTACATTTGCTCCCTTGCATTGCCCATAGAGAAACTTTGAAAATTGCTAGGTTGAACCATTACAGCAGGAAATTGTTCTGCATGACAGGAGAAGATTCTTTCATAGGAAACTGACAGCGTTTTCGAATTGCTCTCTGCCTGTTTTGTTGACAACTCTTGGTGTTTTAGAGCAGGTCATGCAGGATTTGCTTTTTCTTTCTTTTTCAGGAATTTCCAGTTTATTCAGGTGTCTGACAAAAACAAACTTTATTTTAACAGAAATTAGGATAACTTTTGTAAAGCATAGTTTTACTGAAGGAACTGAGAGGAAAGGGGATGGTTAGAATGATAACTTGCAATAAATAGGGCAAAAACTGACAAACTATAGAAATAACACTTATAAAATAAGTCACATAGTCTTAAAGCTACTGGCAGAGAATTGCTTTATTTTTTATTTGTTCTTCTACAGTATCTGCCATTAATATCAATAACAGGTGCCATTCAGTCCTGTATTGATTAAGAGCGATATATGTACATTGTGTGACCAAAAATGACATTTGTTTTCTCATTATTCTTTTTATAGATTTTCTTATATTGCTTGTAAACATGACATATTTCAACACAACTTTACAATTTTATGTGTTTAAATTATACGTAAAATAAAAAATTATAAGTAAAAAGGTATAAATGAGATGCTCAAACTTAACTCAAAAATACACAATTTTTAAATTAAATAATTAACTCACAGAATGTACAAAACATAACTTTAATCAGACACATATTAAAGACGTTAGGCTCAGATATACTGTTCTCCTGTCTTGATACCCATTTAATCTGGTTCTTTTCTCCCTCTGTTTACCTCATCTATGACCTTGTGCACTTTGCCGCAAGAGACTCCAGGATGTGTGCGAAAGCCTGATATATTTGGTCTTTTTCACTCTGTGGTAGCGAGTCAATAAAGGGTTCCCATTTTGTAAAAAAATTCTCAGATTTTTGTTCCTTATTGGTTTCCGTTTCCATTTTATCTAAGGTCATAGCTGAGTGAGATATGTTTTAACCGTTTCTAAATTTGGAGGTTCATAGTTCACCCATTGCACCATTATAGACTTTCTAGTTGCCAGGAGTATAATTTCAGCAATCCTTGGGATTCCTGAGTCCCCATTAACTTCTTTCCACCCCTTCATGTTCCCAAATAAAACCGATAGAGGTTCCTTCACAGTTACAACTTTTGTCATGTCATGTATATATTAGAACCTGGTCCCAAAAATCAGATATACATGGGCATTCCCATAGGCAGTGTTTTATATCTGCTTTAATAAGCAGACATTTCGGGCATTTATTTTTTTATCCTTTTCTATCTGTTTATATTGGATATTAAAAGCATAATATGCTCTATGTAGTACTTTAAATTGTAATTCCCTCCATGTCTCTGATATTATTATTTTCCTGGTTCTACCCAATCCTACCAGCAAAGAGTCAATCTCAGTTATTTCTGGGAAGTCCTTGTTCCACTTGGCTGCCACTTTTTGCAATTGCTTGCCATGGTCTTTATCTCGGATCCAATCATATAATTCAGAGATCGAATATATAAGATTATTTTCAGTCCTAAAGTAGCTATCAAACATGTTGTTTTCTAATATCTATTTCTTATAGTTCTCTAGACTCTTATAGTAATGTATGATCTGCATGAGAGGGAAGTAGTGAGATTGTGGGAATTCCTTCTTAACTCTGAGCTCTTCAAAAGACATAAAGTCTTCCTGTTCTGTATCTAACAGCTGCCCTATATTTTTTACTCCCTTGGTTTCCCAAGTCTTAAACATATTTTGAGATCGACCTGGTTCAAATTTCATGTTACCTTGTATAGGCAGACATTTTGATATTTTGTAGGACATTCCACACTTTTTTCTCAGTGTCTTCCACGTGGCCCATGTATCTTTTATAAGTGGATTCCCTCTAATTACTAAAGGTATATTTCCCCTTCATGTGAAGGATCTCTTTCAGCATCATTGGGAGCACCATTTATTCCTCAAGTTTTGTACAGGAATATATTTCTTTGTCCTTTAGCTAGTCTCCCATGTGCTTGGCTATGCATGCCAAATTGTATTTTCTAATGTCAGGTAAATTCACTCCACCAAGTTCCTTTGGGAGAAATAGTTTTGACATTGCAATTCTAGTTCTGCCTTTGTTTCATATAAACTTATTTATTGCACTATTAATCATTTTTTATGTCTTCATGGCGAACCAGGATAGGCAGTATCTGCAATGGGTATATAATCCTAGCTAAACTGATCATCTTAACGAGTTGGCATCTACCCACTAAATTCAATGGGAGGCCTTGCCAGCTTTCCAGCTCTTTAATCACTTTGGTTAGGATTGATTTAAAATTGCTTGAGTACATTTTTCTAGGTCGGGGTCTTTAGTATTTGATTGGCTGTCTTGTCCTTTTAAAAGGAAGGTCTTCCTCCTACCTAACATTATTGTTGCGAGACAGCACTAGAATCTCAGTTTTGAGACATTAACTATAAACCCCATACATTTTCCATATTCTTAAAATATCTCATATATTATTTTAACCGCTTTTTCTGGATTAGCGATAAACATCAGAAGGTCATCAGCAAAAAGCGCAAACTTCCCTTCCTTATTTCCTATTTCAATGCCTTTATAGCCTGCCATGTCCCTAAGGAACATAGCCAATGGTTCCATTGAGCCATATCTTTGGAACCTCATACATAGTTCTAATCATGTTAAGAAACATGCCCGATATTCCCATTCTTTGAAGTATATGAAATAAAAATTCCCATCTAACATTATCAAAGGCTTTTTCTGCGTCTACTGAAATAATTACATTGTTCCTATTATTTTGTGGATTTGATTTGGTCCAATAAAGGGATTCCAAATACTTTTCTTATATTCTTCACTGAAGATCTACCCTTTACAAACCCTGTCTGATCTTTATGGATCAGACCTGGTAATACTGCGGCCAGCATCTCTGCCAAAATTTGAGAGAATTTTTACATCCTGATTTAATAAGGATATGGGTCGATATGAACCTGGCACAAGAGGGTCTTTACCTTCTTTATGTAAAATTCTGATGAATGCTGTTTTCCCTGTTTACAAATATTCCCCTCTGTGTACTCTCTCTTTGAAGGCGTTTTGCATGGGTAGTCCTACATCTGGCCCAAAGATCTTATAGAATTCGGCTGTAAAGCCATCAGGCCCTGGTGCCTTCCCATTTTTAAGTTTCTTTATGACAGCCTCTATTTCTTTCCTAGTAATTGGAGCGTTAAATTCTCGTTGCTCTTCATTTGTTATTTTTGGGAACTTTAATCCATGTAAAAACTTGTCTTGAGCTACATCATCCTGCTCACTGGTAGTATACAATTTTTGATAAAAGTCCCTAAATACTGTACATATTTATTCAGGAGCTGATGTTAGTTCATCTGAAGCTTTCTGTTTCTTTCCTACGTTTGTTCATGTATGTTAGAATCTTGCCTCTCATTACCGCTTTAGCGGTTTCCCAATACAATTTCCCCTTATTTTAGTACAGTATATAGCGTTTTTTTCCTGGATATAGTACCAGCTATTGAGGAGGAAAGCTTTAAACTCCTCATTATTATGAAGAAAATATGGTAATCTCCAGATTCTATATTTTTGTTCCCTAAATCCTAAATGTATCTCTAACTATACTGGTGTGTGGTTTTGATATAGTAGAAAAAAGAGGGGGGGGATACGAGCACTGCAAAAAAGACACTCTGGCTAGGGCATGTGCAAAAACATAGAAAAAGGCTTTATTGTGGCTAAAGCGCCATTAAAATTACATGTACACCGTCCTCTGACGCGTTTCGTTCCCAACGGAACTTTATCAAAGAGTATTCCTTGTGTCTGCCCGACTCCTCATTTATAGCCCTAATTGTTTAATTGAAGCAGGTGGAGGGTGTTGCCCATGTATGGCTTCACATGTTAAGTCATTGCATTATTGCAGTCCCATAGCTTATGTGTTATTGCCTCATATACGTAGTGATGTATAATTACAGCACTCAGGGGGTTAAAAAAATATAATAATGAAGAGGCATAACTAAAAGTCCTCAATTTCATCTTGGTTCTAACTACAAGTTGTTTTGGCAATATATAAACAGCTATGATGGTACCTACATAGGCATATAACGTTGGAGTCTGGTTTCTACAGGAATATGATACAAGGAGAATACATAAGTTTAAAACAATATAGGATACTTGCAAAGAATCCATTATAAAAGACGTCCCCATAACAGAGAAAGACACTAATAAAATAAAATAAAATCAAATCATCAAGACTGTTGATTGAAACAGAATAAAGATATTTTAAACAGATATAATCATAAGTACAAGACAAAAAAGAAGAACATATTATAGAAAAATAAGCAAATACATGAAAAAAATGAAAAAGAATAATAAGAAAAATTATTAAAAACCATTGTGGACAACAGACCCTCCTACATTATTATAGCTAATTACAGATAATAATGCTCTTATCAGAGACTGTAGAGTGGAGATTTGTTGTTTTATTATTTTAGAGGTGAGGAGCTACATTTAATTGCATATAGGGTTTATAGAAGAATACCTATTACATTACCTGACGCTACATAATTCTACTTTTATATTTTTGTTACATTTTTGCTTATATAATACCCTCTTAAATGCATAAGAAATAGTGTATATCATGTCATACTTCTAATTCCTATTGGGGTTATATTTATAATTATTAATATCTGGTTTTGTTTTTATCGGTTCCTCACTCTCAACTCTTTCCACCCTTAACTGTCATTTACAGGAAATGGACTAGTTCCCAGTCTACATTTAATCCAGAGGGGTGGAGACTATTCATACAGTAGATCCACATCATTTCTCTTTTATTCAACTGTTTTAGTCTGTCCCCTCCCCTCTTTGCCACTGGTACGTGTTCCAGGCCTGAAAAGGAGAACCCCTCAAGTCCACCCTTAGGGCACATATTAAAGTGTCTTGGAACGGGGTGCAACGTGTCATTTTTCTTTATAAGCCGCACGTGCTCTTGGATTCTGAGCTTTAGAGCTCTTGTTGTGCGTCCGATATAAATCATGTTGCACCTACACGTGATCATATACACCACGTGACTGGTATTACAGTTGATAAATGTCTGTATTTTTTTGGTTCCCTTAGGTGTGTTACATTTAATCTCTTTCAATGCATTTGAGTATTGGCAGATATTACACCGGCTGCATTTGTAGAAACCTTTAGGTATGTTTCGTATACCATCGGAAACCTTTGATGAAAACAGACTCGGTGATAGATACGCTGCCACGGATTTAGCTTTGCGGAAGACTATTTTTGGTCCTTTCTCAGTGATTGATTTAAGATCTTGGTCTAGTTTGAGCGTGTCCCAGTGTTTCTCCACTATTGATCTAATAATGTGTGATTGTTTACTCTGCTGAGTAATGAAGAGTGGTAATGGTGTACCGCCTTCCTTATCCCACTGATTCCTTCTGCCAGCATTTGCGGAGAGTAGATCCTCTCTCTTCATGGTTTTAACCAGATTTAGAGTGTCTAAAAGCTCTTTTTCTTTATATCCTCTCTCCACAAATCTTGCAACAAGTTTTTTAGACTGTACTTCAAAATTCTCTTCCGTGGAGCACAATCTTTTTAAGCGCATTAATTGTCCCTTGGGTATGCCCCTCTTTAGTGGTGCAGCATGATTGCTGCTGGCCATCAAATAAGTGTTCCTCGAGTTTGGCTTCCTGTACACATCGGTCTGAATCTCTCCCTCCATATCAATATAAATCATAAGGTCTAAATAACAAATGTGGTGAATACTGTGATCATATGTGAAGTGTAAATTATAATCATTAATATTTAAAGACTGGATAAAAGTATCCAGAGCATGTGCATCACCCTCCCAAACAAAAATAAGATCATCTATATAGCGTCTATAAAAGATGATGTGATTCCTATACATATTTTGATCACCATAAATGAAGAGTGATTCCCATAGTCCCATGAAAAGATTCGCGTACGAAGGTGCAAATGACGTGCCCATAGCTGTGCCTATAAGTTGTAAGTAAAATTGTGCATCATAACAAAAATAATTGTGTGTGAGTAAAAAAGTAATAGATTCGATAAGGAAAACACACAGTGCAGGGGAGAGATCAGATTCATTCAAAAAGTGTTGAGCAGCCTCTATGCCTTGTCTATGGCTAATGATGGTGTACAGGGATTGCACATCCATCGTTACCCATATACACTTATGGTTCCATTGTATAGATTTCAAATCCTCAATGAGGTCTCTTGAGTCCTTGATAAAGGAGGGTAGACTTAGCACTAGAGGCTGCAAAAATGATTCAACATAACGTGATAAGCCATCTCCCAAAGATCCAATGCCTGACACAATCGGCCTACCCGGCGGATGCGTCAGGGTCTTATGGATCTTTGGGAGATGGTAAAAAATAGGTGTGACAGGATGTTGTGTGTACAGGAAGCCCAACTCTTTAGGATTGAGGACGTATAATACCTCACCAAGTTCGAGGAGTGTTTTCAACTCCACGAGGAACCCTTGTGTGGGGTCTTTTTTCAGTTTTTTGTAGGACACTGTATCTCCCAGCTGTCTGAGGGACTCTCTATTGTAGTCCTCCGCGGACTGGACGACTATTGCTCCTCCTTTGTCTGCTTTTTTTATTATGATGGATTTATCTTTTTGGAGTCTCAATAGTTCCCGTCTCTCAGACCTCGTTAGATTATCATTGTAACTCTTATCAATTTCAAATCCCTCAGCTAAGATTTTCAGGTCCCTTTCCACTAGTTTTTCAAACGTGGACACACAAGGGCCTTTGGATTGATTGGCGCAAAAGATAGATCTTTTCCTAAATTGTGTGTGTTCGTGTTTGAAGAAATCAGTGGGGGGGTCATTGTTTGGTGTGGCGCTGGTTTGTTCATCGAGCAACCCCTCCAAATCTGTCATAGCACAGTGTTCTCTGAATGACCAACCCTTTCTACACACACTCAAATTATTCACATCAATTTCATCAGAGGTGACCTTATCAGGGACTTCCATGGGCAATTCCGCTGGACTCTCCTTTAATGAAAAAAACTTTGTTAGTGCCAATTTACGGGTGAAACACTGTAGATCTATAATAGTGTCAAACAACTGAAAGTTACTCAGGGGGGCGAAGTTCAGCCCCTTATTGAGAAGAGAAAGTTGATCAAAAGTCAATATCACATGTGAAATATTGATAACATTGTCCTCTGCTAACTGTATTTTTTCCTTTTCGTTGCACCTCTCTGCAGGTCCCCTCTTCCTCTTGCACCTCCGCGTCCTAAAAAAGCGGGTGAAGAGGATGAGGTAGATGGTCCCGTATCATCATCATGTGTATGTGCATTGGTGTTCGTTCGACCTCCAGCAGATGAGTCTCTGTAGACTCCACCTGTGCTTTTTTTCTTCCATATATCCTCACTCTTGTCAAAGGACACTGTATGGCTTCTATTTTCTCCCTCTGAGTTATCTGAGTCTGCGCTGGACACTTCCGTGTATTTATTCTTTAAGATTGATTTTTTGGGTTGGAAAGATCCCCTATCTTTCCCACCAGGTTTGTTTTGTGGGGATTTGGATCTGCCCCTGGGGCGGTTCGTGTTTTGACTGGGATTTCTTTCCCAGAAGTAGACCTGTTTTTTTATATAATCCTGTTTGTCCCTCTCAAACTTTATCTGTTTTTTCTCCAGGATAGTGTTTTCAACTTCGTCTACATTCTGGGACAAAATAATGTCATTACTGCCAAAATGCTCCATTTTACTAAAGGGCCTCAGTTTAATTTTTAGCTCGTTGATGTCTTTTTCTAAGATAGACCTTTCTTCATTCTTGTGAGCTATTATCAGTCCTATTAGTTTAAAGGAGCATTCATCCAGTACTGCCCTCCACTTATTCTCGAATTCTTTATTGGCAAACCCAAAAGTGGGGGATTTTTTAATTCTGAGACCCCGTGGTATTCTTTTAACTCTGCTATAATTCTCTAACGATGTAATGTCCCACCATAGCCTAATGTTTAAGGATAGGAGATTTTCCAATCTCTGAAAGTGGGTAACCAGATCAGATGGTTCCTCACAGCTTATATTCCCACTCTCGTCAAATACATGTTGAGCCCTTCTGCTCCGCTTGGTATGGTCACCACACCTAAACACATATGTATCAGTGCCTTCCTCTTGGGGAATTTCTTCAGAAAATTCTTCCATAATAAAATAATGTAGACAATGGCCTTTAGTCCAAACAAAAAATGTCTTGATGAAAAAAACTCCAATGATCAATGTGAACACTTGTATGCATAAGAAAGGCTTTTCCTTCACATAAAAAATTTTATTATAGTAATAGTATGCACAATGCCCACCAATGCCAGGTCATGATATGATAATAAAGTCCATATGTTATGCCATGGTTAACATGAGCTACCACAATATCTCTTAGAAGTGGGTGAACAAGGGGATGACCCCTAAATTGGGTGCTCTAAAGAAAACCTTGCTGGCAAGTCTGAATTGTTTCTAAGTGTTAAACACGCGGAGTACTCTGTCACCTAAGGTAAACGGTAATAAATGATAAGCAGTATGCAGTCAGTCTATAGCAGTGAGTTAAGTGACCCACACACGGACATGAAGCCTTCTAACCTGACCGGTGAGCGTGTATCCAACCGGCGGTCCCTTCTCTGGTGGGCCTCTCTGTGTTCCGTGGTCTGCGGTATCCTGCAGCACTCCATACAGCTGCTTCCTGTCCGGGGATCCTGTCCTCCACTGGCGGTCCTTTCTGGCAGCCCTCGAGGTACACAGCGACCTGTGACCCCCGGATGTACCTGCTGCTGCTGCTTCCGTATCCTGTACTGCAGAGAATAGCTCCGCTCCACTGCGTGCGTCCGTCCCGATGAAGGTATAGTAGAAAAAAGAGGGGGGGGATACGAGCACTGCAAAAAAGACACTCTGGCTAGGGCATGTGCAAAAACATAGAAAAAGGCTTTATTGTGGCTAAAGCGCCATTAAAATTACATGTACACCGTCCTCTGACGCGTTTCGTTCCCAACGGAACTTTATCAAAGAGTATTCCTTGTGTCTGCCCGACTCCTCATTTATAGCCCTAATTGTTTAATTGAAGCAGGTGGAGGGTGTTGCCCATGTATGACTTAACATGTGAAGCCATACATGGGCAACACCCTCCACCTGCTTCAATTAAACAATTAGGGCTATAAATGAGGAGTCGGGCAGACACAAGGAATACTCTTTGATAAAGTTCCGTTGGGAACGAAACGCGTCAGAGGACGGTGTACATGTAATTTTAATGGCGCTTTAGCCACAATAAAGCCTTTTTCTATGTTTTTGCACATGCCCTAGCCAGAGTGTCTTTTTTGCAGTGCTCGTATCCCCCCCCTCTTTTTTCTACTATACCTTCATCGGGACAGACGCACGCAGTGGAGCGGAGCTATTCTCTGCAGTACAGGATACGGAAGCAGCAGCAGCAGGTACATCCGGGGGTCACAGGTCGCTGTGTACCTCGAGGGCTGCCAGAAAGGACCGCCAGTGGAGGACAGGATCCCCGGACAGGAAGCAGCTGTATGGAGTGCTGCAGGATACCGCAGACCACGGAACACAGAGAGGCCCACCAGAGAAGGGACCGCCGGTTGGATACACGCTCACCGGTCAGGTTAGAAGGCTTCATGTCCGTGTGTGGGTCACTTAACTCACTGCTATAGACTGACTGCATACTGCTTATCATTTATTACCGTTTACCTTAGGTGACAGAGTACTCCGCGTGTTTAACACTTAGAAACAATTCAGACTTGCCAGCAAGGTTTTCTTTAGAGCACCCAATTTAGGGGTCATCCCCTTGTTCACCCACTTCTAAGAGATATTGTGGTAGCTCATGTTAACCATGGCATAACATATGGACTTTATTATGATATCATGACCTGGCATTGGTGGGCATTGTGCATACTATTACTATAATAAAAATTTTTATGTGAAGGAAAAGCCTTTCTTATGCATACAAGTGTTCACATTGATCATTGGAGTTTTTTTCATCAAGACATTTTTTGTTTGGACTAAAGGCCATTGTCTACATTATTTTATTATGGAAGAATTTTCTGAAGAAATTCCCCAAGAGGAAGGCACTGATACATATGTGTTTAGGTGTGGTGACCATACCAAGCGGAGCAGAAGGGCTCAACATGTATTTGACGAGAGTGGGAATATAAGCTGTGAGGAACCATCTGATCTGGTTACCCACTTTCAGAGATTGGAAAATCTCCTATCCTTAAACATTAGGCTATGGTGGGACATTACATCGTTAGAGAATTATAGCAGAGTTAAAAGAATACCACGGGGTCTCAGAATTAAAAAATCCCCCACTTTTGGGTTTGCCAATAAAGAATTCGAGAATAAGTGGAGGGCAGTACTGGATGAATGCTCCTTTAAACTAATAGGACTGATAATAGCTCACAAGAATGAAGAAAGGTCTATCTTAGAAAAAGACATCAACGAGCTAAAAATTAAACTGAGGCCCTTTAGTAAAATGGAGCATTTTGGCAGTAATGACATTATTTTGTCCCAGAATGTAGACGAAGTTGAAAACACTATCCTGGAGAAAAAACAGATAAAGTTTGAGAGGGACAAACAGGATTATATAAAAAAACAGGTCTACTTCTGGGAAAGAAATCCCAGTCAAAACACGAACCGCCCCAGGGGCAGATCCAAATCCCCACAAAACAAACCTGGTGGGAAAGATAGGGGATCTTTCCAACCCAAAAAATCAATCTTAAAGAATAAATACACGGAAGTGTCCAGCGCAGACTCAGATAACTCAGAGGGAGAAAATAGAAGCCATACAGTGTCCTTTGACAAGAGTGAGGATATATGGAAGAAAAAAAGCACAGGTGGAGTCTACAGAGACTCATCTGCTGGAGGTCGAACGAACACCAATGCACATACACATGATGATGATACGGGACCATCTACCTCATCCTCTTCACCCGCTTTTTTAGGACGCGGAGGTGCAAGAGGAAGAGGGGACCTGCAGAGAGGTGCAACGAAAAGGAAAAAATACAGTTAGCAGAGGACAATGTTATCAATATTTCACATGTGATATTGACTTTTGATCAACTTTCTCTTCTCAATAAGGGGCTGAACTTCGCCCCCCTGAGTAACTTTCAGTTGTTTGACACTATTATAGATCTACAGTGTTTCACCCGTAAATTGGCACTAACAAAGTTTTTTTCATTAAAGGAGAGTCCAGCGGAATTGCCCATGGAAGTCCCTGATAAGGTCACCTCTGATGAAATTGATGTGAATAATTTGAGTGTGTGTAGAAAGGGTTGGTCATTCAGAGAACACTGTGCTATGACAGATTTGGAGGGGTTGCTCGATGAACAAACCAGCGCCACACCAAACAATGACCCCCCCACTGATTTCTTCAAACACGAACACACACAATTTAGGAAAAGATCTATCTTTTGCGCCAATCAATCCAAAGGCCCTTGTGTGTCCACGTTTGAAAAACTAGTGGAAAGGGACCTGAAAATCTTAGCTGAGGGATTTGAAATTGATAAGAGTTACAATGATAATCTAACGAGGTCTGAGAGACGGGAACTATTGAGACTCCAAAAAGATAAATCCATCATAATAAAAAAAGCAGACAAAGGAGGAGCAATAGTCGTCCAGTCCGCGGAGGACTACAATAGAGAGTCCCTCAGACAGCTGGGAGATACAGTGTCCTACAAAAAACTGAAAAAAGACCCCACACAAGGGTTCCTCGTGGAGTTGAAAACACTCCTCGAACTTGGTGAGGTATTATACGTCCTCAATCCTAAAGAGTTGGGCTTCCTGTACACACAACATCCTGTCACACCTATTTTTTACCATCTCCCAAAGATCCATAAGACCCTGACGCATCCGCCGGGTAGGCCGATTGTGTCAGGCATTGGATCTTTGGGAGATGGCTTATCACGTTATGTTGAATCATTTTTGCAGCCTCTAGTGCTAAGTCTACCCTCCTTTATCAAGGACTCAAGAGACCTCATTGAGGATTTGAAATCTATACAATGGAACCATAAGTGTATATGGGTAACGATGGATGTGCAATCCCTGTACACCATCATTAGCCATAGACAAGGCATAGAGGCTGCTCAACACTTTTTGAATGAATCTGATCTCTCCCCTGCACTGTGTGTTTTCCTTATCGAATCTATTACTTTTTTACTCACACACAATTATTTTTGTTATGATGCACAATTTTACTTACAACTTATAGGCACAGCTATGGGCACGTCATTTGCACCTTCGTACGCGAATCTTTTCATGGGACTATGGGAATCACTCTTCATTTATGGTGATCAAAATATGTATAGGAATCACATCATCTTTTATAGACGCTATATAGATGATCTTATTTTTGTTTGGGAGGGTGATGCACATGCTCTGGATACTTTTATCCAGTCTTTAAATATTAATGATTATAATTTACACTTCACATATGATCACAGTATTCACCACATTTGTTATTTAGACCTTATGATTTATATTGATATGGAGGGAGAGATTCAGACCGATGTGTACAGGAAGCCAAACTCGAGGAACACTTATTTGATGGCCAGCAGCAATCATGCTGCACCACTAAAGAGGGGCATACCCAAGGGACAATTAATGCGCTTAAAAAGATTGTGCTCCACGGAAGAGAATTTTGAAGTACAGTCTAAAAAACTTGTTGCAAGATTTGTGGAGAGAGGATATAAAGAAAAAGAGCTTTTAGACACTCTAAATCTGGTTAAAACCATGAAGAGAGAGGATCTACTCTCCGCAAATGCTGGCAGAAGGAATCAGTGGGGTAAGGAAGGCGGTACACCATTACCACTCTTCATTACTCAGCAGAGTAAACAATCACACATTATTAGATCAATAGTGGAGAAACACTGGGACACGCTCAAACTAGACCAAGATCTTAAATCAATCACTGAGAAAGGACCAAAAATAGTCTTCCGCAAAGCTAAATCCGTGGCAGCGTATCTATCACCGAGTCTGTTTTCATCAAAGGTTTCCGATGGTATACGAAACATACCTAAAGGTTTCTACAAATGCAGCCGGTGTAATATCTGCCAATACTCAAATGCATTGAAAGAGATTAAATGTAACACACCTAAGGGAACCAAAAAAATACAGACATTTATCAACTGTAATACCAGTCACGTGGTGTATATGATCACGTGTAGGTGCAACATGATTTATATCGGACGCACAACAAGAGCTCTAAAGCTCAGAATCCAAGAGCACGTGCGGCTTATAAAGAAAAATGACACGTTGCACCCCGTTCCAAGACACTTTAATATGTGCCCTAAGGGTGGACTTGAGGGGTTCTCCTTTTCAGGCCTGGAACACGTACCAGTGGCAAAGAGGGGAGGGGACAGACTAAAACAGTTGAATAAAAGAGAAATGATGTGGATCTACTGTATGAATAGTCTCCACCCCTCTGGATTAAATGTAGACTGGGAACTAGTCCATTTCCTGTAAATGACAGTTAAGGGTGGAAAGAGTTGAGAGTGAGGAACCGATAAAAACAAAACCAGATATTAATAATTATAAATATAACCCCAATAGGAATTAGAAGTATGACATGATATACACTATTTCTTATGCATTTAAGAGGGTATTATATAAGCAAAAATGTAACAAAAATATAAAAGTAGAATTATGTAGCGTCAGGTAATGTAATAGGTATTCTTCTATAAACCCTATATGCAATTAAATGTAGCTCCTCACCTCTAAAATAATAAAACAACAAATCTCCACTCTACAGTCTCTGATAAGAGCATTATTATCTGTAATTAGTTATAATAATGTAGGAGGGTCTGTTATCCACAATGGTTTTTAATAATTTTTCTTATTATTCTTTTTCATTTTTTCCATGTATTTGCTTATTTTTCTATAATATGTTCTTCTTTTTTGTCTTGTACTTATGATTATATCTGTTTAAAATATCTTTATTCTGTTTCAATCAACAGTCTTGATGATTTTATTTTATTTTATTTTATTAGTGTCTTTCTCTGTTATGGGGACGTCTTTTATAATGGATTCTTTGCAAGTATCCTATATTGTTTTAAACTTATGTATTCTCCTTGTATCATATTCCTGTAGAAACCAGACTCCAACGTTATATGCCTATGTAGGTACCATCATAGCTGTTTATATATTGCCAAAACAACTTGTAGTTAGAACCAAGATGAAATTGAGGACTTTTAGTTATGCCTCTTCATTATTATATTTTTTTAACCCCCTGAGTGCTGTAATTATACATCACTACGTATATGAGGCAATAACACATAAGCTATGGGACTGCAATAATGCAATGACTTAACATGTGAAGCCATACATGGGCAACACCCTCCACCTGCTTCAATTAAACAATTAGGGCTATAAATGAGGAGTCGGGCAGACACAAGGAATACTCTTTGATAAAGTTCCGTTGGGAACGAAACGCGTCAGAGGACGGTGTACATGTAATTTTAATGGCGCTTTAGCCACAATAAAGCCTTTTTCTATGTTTTTGCACATGCCCTAGCCAGAGTGTCTTTTTTGCAGTGCTCGTATCCCCCCCCTCTTTTTTCTACTATACCTTCATCGGGACGGACGCACGCAGTGGAGCGGAGCTATTCTCTGCAGTACAGGATACGGAAGCAGCAGCAGCAGGTACATCCGGGGGTCACAGGTCGCTGTGTACCTCGAGGGCTGCCAGAAAGGACCGCCAGTGGAGGACAGGATCCCCGGACAGGAAGCAGCTGTATGGAGTGCTGCAGGATACCGCAGACCACGGAACACAGAGAGGCCCACCAGAGAAGGGACCGCCGGTTGGATACACGCTCACCGGTCAGGTTAGAAGGCTTCATGTCCGTGTGTGGGTCACTTAACTCACTGCTATAGACTGACTGCATACTGCTTATCATTTATTACCGGTTACCTTAGGTGACAGAGTACTCCGCGTGTTTAACACTTAGAAACAATTCAGACTTGCCAGCAAGGTTTTCTTTAGAGCACCCAATTTAGGGGTCATCCCCTTGTTCACCCACTTCTAAGAGATATTGTGGTTTTGATATGATTATATCTTCAATCACCACTTTGGACACCTTGTCCATCATATGGTCGCTTGTTAAAATATAGTTTATTCTTAGGAAAGAGTTATGCGGGCGAGAGAAAAAGGTACTGTATATTCTCTCTCAGTGGGGTTAAATAGCCTCCTGCTGTCTAACAAACCCAATGTTTCTCGTGCAGATCTTGATTTTCCTTGATCTAAAAATGGACCACTGACAGCGTTAAAATCACCGCCCACAATTACGTTACCTCCTCTTTCTTTCAACATTTTATCATTTACACCAAGCATGTCAAACTCAAAGGCCAAATAAACAAGGTTTAAGTTTATGTGGGCCGCAAAAAAACAAAAACTTAAATTTTCATAGAAACGTAGGCTTATTTTGAAAAGTTCAGTGTGTGTGTGTTGACCTCACTAACCGAACCAAAAAAAAAAAAAAACCAGACATGAATGACTTCTGAACCCATTAACCAGTGTCAGGATGCCCCCTCTTAACAATTTCCAAAGCAGCAATCCCATCTGGGATCTTACCTGATCCGCAGTCCCTCAAGGTACTATACTGGAGGGGAGGTGTTCCCTACCTGTCTTCCGTGTGAAACTTGAGAGTCAGATCTGGAAGAAAGCAGAATAGGTTATTTCGGTATAGGTATCGTGCAGTTAAGATAAAACAGAGAGAGTGGGTGAGGGTGACACAGAGAGATGGTGGGAGAGAGAGAGAAGGTGGGAGAGAGAGGGTGGAAGAGAGAGAGAGGATGGGAGAGAGAGGATGGGAGAGAGAGGGTGGGAGAGAGAGGGTGGAAGAAAGAGAGAGGGGGGATAGGGGGAGAGAGGGAGAGGGAGAGAGAGGGTGGGAGAGGGAGAGAGAAGGTGGGAGAGAGAGGGGGTGAGAGGGTGGGAGAGAGGGAGAGAGAGAGCATGGGAGAGGGTGGGAGAGGGTGGGAGAAAGAGGGTGGGAGAGAGAGGGTGGGAGAGAGAGGGTGGGATAGGGGGAGAGGGTGGGAGAGGGTGAGAGGGTGGGAGAGAGAGGGTGGGAGAGGGAGAGAGAGGGTGGGAGAGGGAGAAAGAGGGTGGGAGAGGGAGAGAGGGAGATGGAGAGAGAGGGTGGGAGAGGGAGAGAGAGGGTGGGAGAGAGAGAGGGTGGGAGAGAGAGGGTGGGAGAGAGAGGGTGGGAGAGAGAGAGGGTGGGGGAGAGAGAGGGTGGTTGCCTGACTCACTGGGCCTGTTGGCGGCCTTGTCCCTCGTTCTCTCTCTACTTCCCCCCCATTTTCTCTCACCCTCTCCCATTGTCTCCCCCTATTCTCTCTACCTTCCCTCTCCACCCCCATTCGCTCAATCCCCTCTTCTCTCTCTCCCCACCCATCTCCCTCTCCCCCTCCATTCTCTCCCCCCCTCCATTTTCTCCCCCCTCCATTTTCTCCCCCCCCATTCTCTCTCTGACCTGCACAGACGCACACAGCCACTGACCTACAGACACTCACACAGACAGACCAACAAAGACACTGACCACACACAGACACCCACACAGTCACTGCTGGCCTGCACAGACACACACACAGCCACTGATACACACACACACACAGCCACAGATACACACACAGCCACAGATACACACTCCCCCCCACACACACTCTCCCCCCCACACACACTCTCCCCCCCACACACACACACTCTCCCCCCACACACACACACTCTCCCCCCCCCCCACACACCCCTCGCCCCCCACACACACACACAAAGTGGAGTACAGTGACGGATGTGAGTGACTGGAGGGGGGGGGGTGGCGGGGGACAGAGGAAAGGCCTGCTTTTTGAGCCTCCCGCTGCACCCACTGCCCGTGTGCGATCGCGCACCACCACTGCCCGTACCCACGCCCATCTCCCGCACCATGCAGACCGGGGGCAAAGGGAGAGCCAAGGGTTCAAGGGGGGGGGGCGCCAAGGGGTGAGCGGCAAAGGGGGTGAGCGACAAAGGGGGTGAGCACCAAAGGGGGTGAGCACCACAGGGGGTGAGCGCCTCTGCCCCGGGTCCCTGTGGCTGCCCGCCTGGCGGGGGACACGGCGCAGCAGGCAAAGGAGCCAGGAGCGGGAAGGCAGAGATACACTCACTGTGTGCTCTGCACAAAGCGGAAGCCCCGCCCCCGGTTTCCTCTGACCTGCCTGCGACCAATCCCCTGCATCCCGGCCGGCATTCTAAGCTCCGCCTCCTTCATTCAAACCAATGCAGCCCTTCATCCAATCCCCTGGCAGCATTCACTCACACAGAGAATACTTACCAGCTGCCGCATCGTCCTCACCGCTGCCGTAACCGGGACACATTGGCTGGGCCGCACAGATACTCGTTGTGGGCCGCATGCGGCCCGTGGGCCGCGAGTTTGACATGCTTGATTTACACTCTGGAAGAATGGTTGGCTCTGTTCGTTCGGGCCATAAATATTATATATTCATATAATTGATCTTGAGAACACACTGTACCACCCTTCTCTCTGTGTCACTCCAAGTTTATATAAGCTCATATGGTAGTAT
Source organism: Ascaphus truei (assembly GCF_040206685.1). Taxonomy (NCBI): domain Eukaryota; kingdom Metazoa; phylum Chordata; class Amphibia; order Anura; family Ascaphidae; genus Ascaphus; species Ascaphus truei. The sequence continues at coordinate 407,542,544 of NC_134483.1, read as the reverse complement.
TTTGCTTGTTAGAGTCGCTAACCACCTTTTCTTACTGTTAGGAATGTGAGCACACAGCGCCTCAGGCGGAGCTCACGGCTCTCTCCTTACACTGCTCAGACCCTTCCACTACAACCACGCAAGCCCCCTTCAGCTTCATCACTTACCCCTCGGCATGGGGGGACGCTCCACGAGGTTCTTCCTCCATGCTCTGCGCCAACGTGCGTACCCCACGTTGCTTCCTCTCATGCACACGTCGGACTTACAGTGCACACACAAAAGCCCTTGAACTTATCCCCACCGCACGGTTACAATCTGGCTCTTGCTGAGTGTCACCTGAGCTCTAAGAACAGCATCCAATGCACTGAAGCTCCCTGGGCTCCTCCAGGCACGCCCCCTCTCCTGGTGGGCTGTTCCAGCTTTATATACCCTCTCTGTTCTGTGCTTCCTTGCTCGTCATAGTTTTTGTATGGGTGTTTCACAGTGCTTGTTCTTTGATTCTCTCGGTTTTGACGCGGCTTGGCAGATTACCCCCTTTGGCTCTCGACTTCGGATTGTTCATGTTTATGTACCTTCTGGCTCCCTTCGACCACGGCACTCATCTCGATCCCTCTATACGTCTCCTACCCCTGATCTCGGCAACGGCAATGACCATTCTTCTGGGAAAACGGTACCGGCAAGTATTCACGCAATACACCCCATCTGGCCTGGCACTATCTAATATCACAACCCGGACATGTCCCTCGCTCTGTCGGTGTGTGTATTCATACCTGCCACCTCAGTTCTAGGGACAGGTCTGGTCTTCGGGCTACTCCAGCGTAACATTATGACGAGCCCACAAGACGCAGACCAGGCCGAACTGAGGCAAGCAATCTCTACGCTGATACAGCAAAACCAGGCCATGGCCGATCAGATTGTGGCCCTAACACGCCAAATGGCCAAACTTTCGGCTCTGGTACCAGAATCACCTGTTCCTCTTTCTCCTCCACAGGCTGCAGAACCAGTCAGACCCAGCAGTCAGGATGTGAAGATACTGCCTCCCAAGCCGTACGCTGTCAACCCGCAGGAGTGCAGAGGTTTCCTTAACCAGTGCGAGGTTTAATTTGAAATGGCACCCCTTCAGTACGACACCGGCCGGAAGAAGGTAGCCTACGTGTACAACCTACTGACGGGCAGCGCGCTGGCATGGGCCTCGCCAGTCTGGGAGTTGCGCCCGGACCTGACACAAGACTACCTAGCCTTCAAAGGTGAGTTCCGACAGGTCTTTGATTCCCTTGCACGCCGGGAGATGGCGTCTGTTTCCCTCCTCCAGATAACTCAGGGGCGAAGATTGGTGATACAGTATGCGGTGGAATTTCGCACGCTCGCCGCCCAGACGAACTGGGGACAAGAGCCGCTCGTCTCCGTCTTCTGGCAAGGTCCCTCGGAGTCCATCAAGGACGAGCTTGTTCAGCATCCCAGGCCAGACCAATTGGAGGCGCTCATCGACTTGGCCGTACGCATTGATCAACGGATCCAGGTACAACGCTCGGAGCGTCAGCATGCCCGGCCACTAACCTTCCAAGCACCCTTCCCCAACTCTCCTGTGGTTCCTAGACCGCCTCCTTCGCAGCAGCTGGCACTGGAGCCTCCCGAGCCAATGCAATTAGGGGTGCAACAGATCCGGAATCCACTACGACAACACCGCTACGCCGGCGGACTCTGTTTCTACTGTGGATCCCCTGAACATCTGGTACGTGCTTGCCCTTTGCGTCCGGGAAATGGGAACACTCAGTGAGTATGGAGGGGCTCTCACTGGGTGTTATCTCTTCTCGTCCCCTTCCCAAGGAGGCACTTAGGAAACTTACGATTCCTACTTCTCTCGCAGGCGCTGAGTTTCGCACATCTACTGCTGCCTTTATCGAATCCGGTGCTGGAGGAAACTTTGTAGACCTCGATTTCGCCAAACAGAACCGGATACCTTTGGTGAAGAAGGCCCAACCTATTGCCTTGGTTGGGATTGACGGTCGTTCACGGTCTCCAGCCGTTATCTCGCTACAGACTGTACCTCTCCTCCTATCTACCTACTCCCACAGCGAGACCCTGGTCCTTGACGCCATCCACGCCCCAGGTACGCCGGTAACCCTCGGCCTACCTTGGTTGCAGAAGAACAACCCTCCAATTGACTGGGTCTCACCTACCCCCATCACCTGGAAACTGAGGTCAGGGATGTCTCCCAAACTCTTGGCTAACACAATGACTCAGGACTCCATTCTTCCCCCTGTGTACCACCCTTTCCGCGAGGTCTTTAACAAGGTCCGCTCAGAACAATTGCCTCCTCATCGATCCTACGATTACCCCATTGATTTGGTCCCAGGATACACCTTGCCCAAGTCCAAGACTTACCCATTGTCGATTCCTGAGTCTCAAGCCATGGAAGACTACATAAAGGAGAATCTTGAGAAAGGATTCATACGGCCCTCCAGTTCCCCGGCGGGAGCAGGGTTCTTCTTCGTGAAGAAAAAGGATGGTACTCTGAGGCCATGTATTGATTACCGGGGCTTGAACGGTATCACCATCAAGAACCGCTATCCTCTCCCCTTGATCACGGAACTCTTCGATAAACTGTGTGGGGCTAAGATATTTTCCAAATTGGATCTCCGTGGGGCTTACAACTTGGTCTGCATCAGGCAGGGCAACGAGTGGAAGACGGCCTTCAACACCTGCTGTGGGCATTATGAGTACCTCGTCATGCCTTTTGGTTTATGCAACGCCCCGGCTGTCTTTCAGGACTTTATTAATGACGTATTTCGGGAGGTGCTCAACATCTTTGTTATTGTCTATTTAGATGACATTTTGATCTTCTCCAAGAATCTTCAGGATCACATTCGTCACACCTCGTACGTCCTCTCACGTCTACTCAAACATCACCTGTACGCCAAACTAGAGAAGTGTACCTTCCATCAACGCTCTACCCAATTTTTGGGCTACATTATTTTGTACGAAGGCTTTTTGATGGATCCAGGTAAACTCCAGGCAGTTTCGGAATGGAACAGACCAGAAACTCTCAAGGCTATCCAGCGCTTTTTAGGATTTGCGAACTACTATCGGAAGTTCATTCGCAATTCTCCACTCTAGTGTCCCCCATCACGGCATTGACTAGGAAAGGGGCTGACCCTTCTGCCTGGTCCGCCGAAGCTATCTCCGCCTTCCAGGCCCTTAAAGACGCATTCGTCACGGCACCGATCCTGCGCCACCCCAACACGGACCTTCCCTTTGTAATAGAAGTTGACGCATCGGACTGCGGTGCAGGGGCTGTACTATCACAGAGGTACTCGCCCCAGGATAAACTTCACCCTTGTGCGTATTTCTCCAAGAATTTCTCCTCCGCCGAGAGGAATTATGACGTTGGCAACAGAGAGTTATTGGCCGTTAAAATGGCACTACAAGAGTGGAGACATCTGTTGGAAGGGTCAAGGGAGCCATTTTCTATTTTAACGGACCACAAAAATTTACTTTATATCGAAGGAGCACGTCGCCTCGGTCCTCAACAAGCTCGCTGGGCACTCTTTTTCTCTCGCTTCAACTATCACCTATCCTATATCCCGGGAACGAAGAACGTGAAGGCAGATGCGTTGTCCAGACAATACTCCTCGGAAGACAGGCCTGAGGCAACTTTGGAACCTATCCTACCTCCCGAAAGAATTTTGGCTACTTCCACCTTCAAATCGCTAGACAAGATCAAAAGGGACCAGCAACAGATCCCTTCAAACACGGCGATCCCCTCTAACAGGCTCTTCGTCTCGCCCAGATTCATTCCAGAGGTCCTAGATTGGGGACACTCTTCTAAACCCGCAGGTCACCCGGGCTTCAGAAGGATGTTAGACTTAATTCGTCGGAACTTTTGGTGGCCCAGTATGTCTAAAGACATTTCGGAATACACTCGCGCTTGTCCTGTATGCGCCCAGAACAAGACACATCCACAGAGACCTTAGGGACTTCTCCTCCCATTGCCAGTGCCTGCTCGTCCATGGTCCCATATCTCCATGGATTTCATAGTCGACCTCCCTAGGTCTAGGGGCTTCAACACCATTTTAGTTGTCGTAGACAGGTTTTCGAAGATGGCCCACTTCATCCCCCTCAAGGGACTGCCCTCCTCTCCTGCCCTAGCAGACATTTTCTCCAAGCATATCTTTAGGATCCATGGCATTCCGTCTTCCATTGTCTCTGACAGAGGATCCCAGTTCGTCTCCAAGTTCTGGAGGACCTTCACTAAAAGACTGGGAATTGTCTCTTCCTTCTCCTCTGCATACCACCCCCAGTCCAATGGACAGACAGAGAGAACTAACCAGTCGCTGGAGAAATACCTCAGATGTTTCATCTCCGATTCCCAGGACGATTGGTCGATACTGCTAGACTTCAGGCCAATCGCCACCGTCGGCCGGCACCCAACTACAAGCCAGGAGATTTAGTATGGCTCTCGTCAAGAAACATCCGCTTGAGAGTCCCTTCCCCTAAACTGGCTGCTAGGTTTTTGGGACCCTTTCCCGTTGTGGAGCAGATTAACCCAGTGGCATTTCGCTTTAAACTACCACCCTCCATGAGGATCCCAGGCGTTTTTCATGCCTCGCTATTAAAACCCCACATTTCCAATCGTTTCTTTTCTAAACAGACCAGCAAGCCAGATCCAGTCACGGTACTCAATAACGAGGAATACGAGGTACAAGCCTTACTGGACTCCCGCATCTCCAGGGGGCAGCTTCAGTTTTTGGTCCACTGGAGGGGTTTCGGACCCGAGGAGAGGTCTTGGGTTCCGCTCAAAGACATCCATGCGCCCAGCCTCCTGAAGACTTTTAGGAGGAAATTTCCGGACAAGCCGTTCTTGGATCGTCCTGAGGCCGATCCTGAAGAGGGGGGTACTGTTAGGAATGTGAGCACACAGCGCCTCAGGCGGAGCTCACGGCTCTCTTCTTACACTGCTCAGACCCTTCCACTACAACCACGCAAGCCCCCTTCAGCTTCATCACTTACCCCTTGGCATGGTGGGACGCTCCACGAGGTTCTTCCTCCATGCTCTGCGCCAACGTGCGCACCCCACGTTGCTTCCTCTCATGCACACGTCGGACTTACAGTGCACACACAAAAGCCCTTGAACTTATCCCCACCGCACGGTTACAATCTGGCTCTTGCTGAGTGTCACGTGAGCTCTAGGAACAGCATCCAATGCACTGAAGCTCCCTGGGCTCCTCCACGCATGCCCCATCTCCTGGTTGGCTGTTCCAGTTTTATATACCCTCTCTGTTCTGTGCTTCCTTGCTCGTCATAGTTTTTGTATGGGTGTTTCACAGTGCATGTTCTTTGATTCTCTCGGTTTTGACGCGGCTTGGCAGATTACCCCCTTTGGCTCTCGACTTCGGATTGTTCCTGTTTACGTACCTTCTGGCTCCCTTCGACCACGGCACTCATCTCGATCCCTCCATACGTCTCCTACCCCTGATCTCGGCAACGGCAACGACCATTCTTCTGGGAAAACGGTACCGGCAAGTATTCACGCAATACACCCCATCTGGCCTGGCACCATGTAATACCACAACCCGGACACGTCCCTCGCTCTGTCGGTGTGTGTATTCATACCTGCCACCTCAGTTCTAGAGACAGGTCTGGTCTGCGGGCTACTCCGGCGTAACATTTACCCACTGCTGGGGAGAATACACATTCACCTACCCAGTTAGTCTGGAGTTTCTTACTCTCCTGCCTGTTTAGATGTTTTTCCTGAATAAGCGCTTAAGATGCTTTAATATTTTGTTCCTTTTAATTGGGGAGTTGATACCCTTAACATTCCATGAAACCAGTCTCGTCATTGGTTAGTTGTTAAACTGATATTGTCTAGCACACCTTTACATAATGTATACTGTATAATGACTTACTTTACAGTGATTGCCTGTTGTGTCCGTCTTCTCTATCACAATATATCCGACCTGTGGGAAGAATTTCAAATAATATATACATAACTCAGAATATAAAAAATAAACCATAAAACACATATATGTTAATTATAATTATTAATAATAATTAATGACTTTCTTTTTTTCCAGAAGTGACATTTCAGCCTCATCCCAGCTCACCGCTGCTTCCCTCTTGTTTGACCCCACCACTCTAATTTATATTTTTCAAAACAGGTTCTTAACTTTTTTTTTGTAACATGTAACCAATTAGACAACTTTTTTTTTTTAAAGCCATATTATAATGTTTTCCTAGCAATATAACCCCTCCATTGCTTTTGAACGTCATCAACTTAATATCGCTAAATGCAACAATCCTTATATAAACACTTTTTCCTCCCAACATTCACATAAATGTATGCATGTACCATCTGTCTGTAACCAGATCACATTAGTCCCTGTATGAGTGCAATACTTATTTCCTTGCAGCCTGGCCCATCTCAGCGGTGCGGGTATCCTGCAGGGGAACCTTTTTTCTTGGCTGCGCTATTTTCCTCCATGCTTTATCTCCGTTCCCTTTCTGAGGTTCTGTCCAGTTCTGCAGCATGCTGGTACATAAAGTGCTCTGCAGCTTCTGAAAATATTTTGGCCCCTCCATTTATGAAGACTCTTAAGGTGGCAGGATATCCCAGGGAAAATGTTTTATTTTGCTTATATAGCATACTGCAAACTTTACTGAACTTCTGTCTTTTATTTGATACTGCAGCAGAATAGTCCTGAAAGATTAGGATCTTCTTTCCCTCATAATTAAGGCCACCCGAATTCTTATAGACTCTTAATATTGTTGATTAATCTCTAAAGTCCAGAAACTTTGTGATTACTGCTCGTGGCCTACCTTCCTGGTTCTGCCTAAGCCTAAGCCCAAGTCTGTGAGCCCTTTCCACTTTGATGTTAGTGTGATCATGTGGTAGTCCCAGAGATTCAGGCAGCCATTTTGTGCAGAAACCCTGCAATTGAGAGGGTTTCACCTCTTCAGGGGCTCTTATTAATCTTATATTATTTCTGCGTGACCTGTTTTCCAGGTCCTCCACCTTGTCCTCTAAAGTTTTATTTCTTTTTTTAAGAGTTTGAATGTCCTGTTGCATTTTTGAGGATACATCCTCTAGGACCCCCACTTTAGATTCAACTTAATAATAATAATAATAACATGTTCTTGTATAGCGCTGCTAGCTTTACATAGCGCTTTACAGAGACATCTTTGCAGACACAGGTCCCTGCCCCGTGGAGCTTACAATCTGTTTTTCGTGCCTGAGGCACAGGGAGATAAAAGTGACTTGCCCAAGGTCACAAGGAGGCAACAACTGGAACTTCCCCCACCCTGTTGTTTTGCAGGGTTAGTTCCCCTTTAAGATCATCTAGGGATTTTTGCAATTTTTCATAATGTTCATTTAAAGCAGGCATTAATACTTTTGCTACAGCCCTGGCTAACTCACATTAATCTCTGTGAGTTTCTGTCTCCGGAGACACCTCTGGGTGTGCATGCAGTTCCTCCATGTGCTTGGAAGCCATCTTGGTGTCCTCTGACTTTCTCCCAGCTCTCACATGCTTTTGCTGATATTTGGGGGGCATCTGTGTCTGCCTGGAGAGAAATGTCTCCATATACTGCTGCGGCACAGTTTATTCGAGCATTTGCCCGTTCTGTGCCGCAGCAGTAGCCTGGCGCGCGCCCGAGAGTGACGGGCGCGCGCCGAAGCAGCGGAAGAGCGCCCTCCGATCGGGGCGCTCTCCCTACCGCTGCCGGGTCCCCCGGAACCCCCTGCCGCTGTCCCGCGATCGCGGGACACCAGGGCTCCCTCGGGGAGCCCCTGGACGCGCGTGCAGGGGGCGCACGCTCCCGAAGACGCGTGACCGCGCGTCTATGACGCGCGGCACGCCGAGGGGCGGCCACTAGCAAGCCGGGAAATCTCCCGGCTTGCGGATCTGGCCGCAGTGTAATAAACTGTGTCGCCAGTGTAAATGCTTCTCCTTACTTTTCAAGTTACTTTCCTGCTGTGGAGCTTTTCCTCCTCTGTTCAGTTGGATTGAATTTGTGAGAGTTATATTCACCCTGATGTCTCTGCAGAGACTGCCTACACATGTATCTATCTCCCTCACAGGAGTATACAAAGTCTGCCTGCTTTTTGCTGTTCACAGGATTATTCAGTGTGTTTGTATCTACTGCCTTAAATCATTTGTTCTGGTTGTTTCAGATGCTGATCTGTGTAGGAGCAGTGGGGCTGCAGGAGCTCAGGGGGATGTGACTTTACTCTCTGGTGCCATACTGGAAGTCAGAATGACATTTTGAGTGTGGAATCATTTCTCAATTATAGCAATTGTCAGCTGGCAGGTAGGTAAAAATGTGTCATATCTTTTTTTTTTTTTTTTTTTTAAAGTGCACGTGCATCTATTTGGTGCATCAACCATTTGAAATATACCATGAAATATAATTGACTGCTAGGCCTAATTACTTTTTAATAAGGTCAAGGACTTCTCAAGCATGTGAGTTAATATGACAGAGGCTTAAAGCAAAGGTTTATATCCATCATCAGCACTATATCTATACAATTTAACAACTGTGCAATTGGCAAGATTCAAGTTGTGTAAGGATTTTCACAGTGGTCTGTTGAATGGAATTGTGGGAAAATGGCATGTTAATGGTCGATTGATACCATCTATTCCTGTTGAATATATAGACAAGTAAACATGCATATATTATTGAGACAGATCTACAGTATATTTTTAAAATTGTGTCACTTTTTTTATTAAAATGGGATTTAAGTCCCACTCACTTTTATGGCCAAAGAACAATTACTCCCCCCCCCCCCCCACTATACTGTAAATCCATTTTTTTTTTTACAATAATTGAATGTCTCCACAAAAGTCTAATTAAAAAGGAGTAATGCTGAACAATTTTTCACTTTTAGAGGTTAGTTGCTTATACATTTGTAACGGTTTTTCTGAACCGGCCTGACCCACCCAATCTCATATTGGCCCCTGTGGTCTAACCACTCCCCATTACAGTGTGATGTCTGGTGGTGCACCTGTTGGCAACAGGACTCCTGAGTCTCCCGCATGATGGTGTGTGGGGATTTGCCAACCCAGACAGGCAGCTGAGGTAGTGTGCTTCAGTCCTACCTATATCCAGTGCAGCGCCTCCATCTCATCAGGGTCCCTTCGGTCACTCGGGGATGGTCCTGGCCAGGAACTCCTCTGTGGTGCCCCTCTCCGTGCAATAACTCCACACTTGCACACGAGAGTGTTGTTAATCAAGGACATCTTTATTTGTACGGTGGGCCAACTGCCCTCCACAATAGGGTGTATTCAGCCCTCCATTGTTCACCGTACTTCCCTTTGAAAGGTGTGTCCTCCTAATGTAGGGATTCCCTATCCCCGCAGGGATACTTCACCTGTGCCAGGTCCCTGGTCACAGTCTCATTAGTCCTTTTGATACACTAACTTTGATCTTCCTCTGATAACTTCTAGACTAGACGGAACTAACTTTTGATCAGTGCTGTGCCTTATGTACCCTCTGGGGGCTGACACAACTCTGACATCACCAACCAGGGAGTCAGAGCCTGTGACCACTCCCAGCCATACATAAGGCATCTCACCAGGGTGTGAGGGCAAACCTCCATAATTACTGCTGGCATGCCCATAACTTACCAGGCCTTACTGTCAGCAGGAGAGATGACTGCAACCATTTTACAGCATGGTTACACATTTCATATAGAACCATTAGTCTAATAAGTGAGGTGCAGCCCATAGTTTCTAAAATTAGTTTTGGTATTAAAACATTTTAAAATAGTCATTATATCAGACAGCAGTGTGGTTTTCATTTCATAGAGTGCTTTGTGTAAATTGCAAGTTTATTATTAGTTTACCAGCAAATGTAAGGTTACAAATGAGAGCAAAAAATAAAATACTCTTTGGCTGTCAGGCACAGCTGCTCTGGCTTCTTTGCAATGGATCTTCTTGATGTTTTTTGTAGGCTGTGATACCTTTTGGAACAACATGAGAGTTCTTCATTAATATAATTACAGTGTTCAGAGCTTTTGGAAGCCTCACAGGGGTGTCGATATCATGTGGTTTACCTGTAACCTGAAATGGGTTTATTTCAACAGTTTTGAAGTGAGTTGCAGCAAAATGGCTATGTGTTATTTAACGTGACTAGGAGGGAAAATTGGGACCGAGCCACATTTTTATACATGCAATTAGTTACTCCATTCTTTAATCTGCTTTCACTCAACTAATTAATTCCTCTTCTTTGTCCTCTCATCCCCAATTAGTTGCTATCAGCTATTACTTGGTACTCTTACCCTAATGCATTCATTCCACTTCTTTAATCCCTTCATTTTTTCCCCCTGACCTGTTTACTTATTGATAATGTGTATTATTAGGACTTATTCCTTCTCTAATTCAATGTTCCTTAGCTCCATTTGATTAATAATCTCCTCCATGTTCCCCTTTCCTCTGCTAAATTATGTCTACCAGCCACTTAATCTATTCTATCTGCACCCTTTTTTTAATTGTCTTGTTCAATCATTCTTAGAAGTTTGAAGATACACCATGCATTGTGGGGTCAGGAACCAGGGAACACAAAGTTAGTAAAAAAAAAAAAAAGAGAGAGATGAGGAATAGGGGAGAATAAACAAAGTGTAAAAAAAAAAAGATGAGCAATTAAAAGTAAGAGCTAGCTAGTAGAAATGTTGAATGATTAAATATCCACAAAAATATATTGAAAAAAGACAAATATTTTTTAGATGCTATATATAAGTTTATTAGATTGTCTTAGATTTATCCACAAAACTAAGGTATTGCACATTTTATATATACAAGATGCATGGTGCTGGCTGGGGTAATGGGACCGGTAGTCCACAATACAGGTACTCATAGACATAATTGATCTCTCCGCCGCACACAACTTAAACTAAGATGAAGAAAATCTTCTTTTTGACTTGAGGGCTTTTTTTATTTGCAATGACCCATCATAACACAATGTTTTGGGGGCTAAGCCCTTTTGTCAGGTATTCAGTGGCAAACAGACATACATATCCCGTCTGCAATCGGTTTGCTATTTGGTCTATCTCCCTAGGATATTGTGTTATTGATGGGTCAATAACGTTGTATTATGATAGGTCATGGCAAATGAAAAATCCCTCTTCAGACAATAATACAATTTGGATCAAGTATAATGTTGGTCTAACACACCGGACTGGGGTTCTCCTGCGTGGATAAGCTATCTGCATTACTGTGGTCGCTGTTCTTCTTGTGCTGGAAGGAGAAATCATACTGCTGAAGGGCCAGGCTCCACTGTAGCATTTACCATAAATATAAGGTTGTAGCTTTCCAAGGGCCCAAATAATAGCCAATCACTCTTTATCAATAGTAGCATTGGCAACCTCCTCTTCCAGGAGCATGACGCTCAGATACACCACTTGGTGGTCGACCCTGTCTTAGCCAACCTGGCTGAGGACCACTCCAATGCCAAATAAAGAGGCATTGGTCTGTACCAAGAACTGCTTGCTGTAATCAGAGGTGCTAGAATAGGAGTGCTGGCTAGGGCGTCCTTTAATGTCTGGGAGGCAGTCTAGCAATTGGATGATCATGTTACAGTGTGGGGGAGCCACTTATGGGTCAAGTCAGTCAAGGGCTTTGCATTGGCACTGTAGCGGGTTACACATTAAATAATACCCAGCCATCCCCAGAAAAGCTAGTACCTTCTTTTGAGTCTGGGGAGTCGACCACAGGACTATAGCTTCCACCTTTTGTCGGCTCGGACCAGAGCTTTCCCCTACCCATCTGTTGTTCCTAATAGAGGCCCTCGGCCATGCGTAGCTAATATTTGTGAGTTTCAGGGTAAAGCCGGCCTGCTGGATCCGGTCTAGCACTGCTGCTACATGCTCCAGGTGGTCTTCCCATTTTCAACTAAAGACGACTAAGTCATCAAGATAAGCCTAGGGATATCCATGCATCCTATTCAGCAACTGATTGACCAGGCACTGAAAGGTGGCTGGAGCATTCTTCATCTGGAATGGCATTACGAAAAATTTATATAGGCCACTCGGGCTGATGAACGCCAACTTCCTGCTTACCCTGGAGGCGTGAGAGATGGGTTAGTATCCCCAGTTCAAATCAATCATAGTCAGATACCTAGCCTCTGTGAGCTTGTAATCCACGAGTTTGTTCTGTTGAGTGGGATTCAGAACAAGCACCTGCTGCCACTGGATGAATTCTTGGATATGCGCATTCTGGTCATAACAGCGCTTCGGCCTGGTCTAAGCAGTCCTGACGTAAGCTTGTGCAAACCTCATGAGATCAGTTAGCTTCTCCCTGAATGCCACCAAGTACTTAACCACTGAGGTATCAGTCATTGTGGACTGCCACTCCCATCAGTCATGGAGGAGGTCAGACACTCCACACATCTGGCATCCGTAAAGAAGCATCAAGGGAGAGAATCTGGTTGACTCCTGCAACAAAACATACAGGACCCCTATAAGCTCATATTGAACCCCCAAAATAACCACAATATATATATATATATATATATATATATATATATATGCGTATATATATATATATGCGTATAAGTGTCAAAGACTCCTGCAACACCACTCTGTAGGACAATGGGTGATGCTGAAAATGAGCTTGCCAGTCCCTGCTTCAGTTTCCACAAAGCCCACAGCATTTGCTTCAAGCTAACGGGGAATCACTCACACAGTCAGTTTGTTTGAGGATGATAGTGGGCCATGTGGAGTTGCTTAACTCCACATTAAGCCCAGTGACCTAGGAGCAGTTCGGACATGAGCTGTACCCTGTACGACCGGTTCATCATCACCTGGCAAGAATTTAGTTCTAGCCTCATGGTTGCAGTACTACAAGTGTCTATTAGGCTTGAACAAAGGAGAAAACCAAGACTCTCTTTTGAATAACCCTGCAAACTATATTGCCTTACCTGTGTATGACTTCGGATTGGTTTGGACTTTGCATTTTCCTTAACCCTTAAGTTATATTGCTGCCTGCTTTTGAATGACCCTGGATTGTTTTGACTATGCTCTGATTAAATCCCTTTCTCTATCAATCTTCCTACCTGAGCCTCTGTCACCCTCAGCATTCTCAGATGCCTTCTGAGCTTACCTTAAAAAAAAAACATTAATCACCTGTAATGGCCATAGAGGTGCTTTCGCCCAGACAGGCTTTCATGCGCTCACTCCCTGGTGCCCATTTAGCAGGATCTTGTGGACCAAGCATACAAACCGGGCCCGGTATGCCTCTGGTATGACTAGCATCCTTGTCCCAGTCCATGGTTAGTCTGGAGCATCAAAGGGTCTGTTACCTGTGCAAGAAGAAAAAAAAAAGAGGAAAAAGAAAAATAATTTTGCAGTATAGTGTATTGGTGTTATAATATACTATGAATAATGATAATGCACTCACATGGAATGCCTTAGACATTCTGTAGGCATTTGAGGTTAAACTGTAGTCGAACATCCAGGTAGGACTTTATGATAATCACTCCCAGTTTCAAGCTTTAGAAGATTTCAAAAACTTTTGCGATCATAAACGGAGCTGATATGGAGCAAGTGCAGGGTAGTTTCTTTCCTTCTGGCACGACTCCCAGCGTCTGCCTGATTTTTGTGGTCTGGCCAAATCTTAGCATCTGATGTCACCACTCCTCACTCCGCTTAGTTAGGCCACTTGAAACTGACTATCACCCTACGCATTTAACAGATTATTCTGCTACCTCAGGGGTTCATTAAGGGGTTCCAGAGAAAGCAGAATCATTGTAAAATATGTAGGATGATAGTACCCTGCACCAGACTAATGAGCGGAGGAGGAGCATTGACATCAGAAACCAAGATTTAAAAAAAAAGTGGGACTTTTCTTGACAAAGACAAATTTCTTGACCTGAAAATCTCTGAAGCCGGTCGCTGCTATTTCTCCCAGAGCATCTTTTGATGGTTTCAAATTTGCCGCTGCTGTCTTGGCGCTTCGAATCTGAGGACCGGATTGGCTGCTGGCTTTCTTACAGTATTTCAGTCCCATTCATGAAATACTCCAGCCAATCCGAGCGTGGGAGAATTCCTACCAGCCAATCAGTGAGTTGCCAGTCTCCTGAAGTCGGGCAAGGATGGATTAAAAATCCGACAGGGGCATGCACCAACTTGGCACCTCTGCCACCTCTGAGTCAGAAGCTACCCGTGGAGTTAAGTATCTCAAGGTCTGGGCTGGGCGAATGGTTGTCCGGTGACTTCCATTCAGCCCGGGACGAGGGTACTTGAGGCTAACTCCTCTGCCAAAATGGCTTTCACACCTTGGCAATCGCTGTGGTATTCAACTCCGGGACCTTAGCAGACTTAATGGCACCAACTTGGAAACCCACTGCTCTCTCGGAACCGCGGACTTGGAAATCCCCAGCTCATATACAGTGCAGAAACATTTACCATTACACACAATGTTAAAATAAAAATATTTTACAATTTCTTCTAAGTCCTTTGTTCACGAGGTTTGACTGAAAATATGCACACGTTCAGTTTCAGTGCTCCTAGACATTTCTATAAGAAATGTTTTAAAAGTTGAATGAAATAATGCTTAGGTTCAATTTTAGAGTTACTTTTCTAAACACATAAGAATTTGGACTTAGACATGAAATCTGCCTTTCAACTTTATCTATGGTTGAAGCATCCAGAACCTCTATACTTGTTCTGGTGATCTGGGCATATACTGGGGGACTCCCATTAACCTAGGGACCCCTGACTGTACCTGGGATACACATATCGCTATGCCCCATTTATCTTTCTGTTCTGTGCTGAAGCAGGGAAACCTGGCGGTGAGTCCTGCAACTGCTTTCCAGGGAAGACTTTGACCGGAGTGATGTGTCTTTATGTCCCCGGGAATCTGACCTGATTCCCAGGTACATTTTGTAACTTCTAACCCCTTCTAACTAGACACATTCTGACAACACTTTTACCGCAAAGTCCCCACTGAAACTCATAGCCCGAGAATCTCCACTGTGTAGTACTCCTGGAAAGGTAAAACACACATAAATCTTTTATAGCAATACAATTACATACATTGCAGGTACCATATATGGGTTCAAGAGCTGACACTCTAAACTACCCAATACGGGGCTCAGAGGTAACCAGCCTGGCATAATACCTTTATTGGTGGCCTGGTTACCCCCTCACCGTCACAAATATACAAATATATTTGGGGTCAATAAAAGGGGCTTTCAAAAGTAATGTTCATCCCAAGGGCGGTACAAACAACTCTGGATCAGCCCTTAACATTGAAAGAAAGGATATTTCACCAGCAACAAAAAAAGAGTGTTCTTTCGAGTAAAGGCAGTTTAAAATATGGAATTCGTTACCCATGGGGACTGTGATGTCTGATACAATAGCTTTCTTCGAAAAAGGTTAGATACCTTTTTAAAAGGAAAGGTATACAGGGATATACAAAATATATGTATGTATGTCTTTATATAGCGCCAAAAGTGTACTCGGGCTTCACAAAGAATACAGTACAGGGAATTATAATAATACATTAAGTGCACCAAAATCAACCAAAGGAAATCCCTGCCCGAAGAGCTTACAATCTAAGAGGTATGATGGGAAATTTACAGAGACAGCAGGTGAGGGAATAAGTGCTGTCGATGGCAGTTCTTGGTCACAAAGTGTGGTGGGAGTGACTGTGGGTGTGGGACAGTCAGCATGTGTGCAGACTATTGGGATGCTTGATTTGTGGGGCAAGTTTTAAGGTTGGTCAGGACTAAATAAGAAGGTTAACATCATTTGCATGGGAGGTGTGGGTAAGAGCAGGTGTGTACAGTATGTCTGGTTTCAGGATTAGGAGAGATATCCCCAGCAGCAGGAAGGAATAGAAAGAGGGTGTGAATAGAGGATTTGTGGGGGTGCTTTTTATTGAGTGGTAAGGAAGTTATTGGGAAAGAGGTGTATAAATAATGGTGCAGTATATGGGCACAGGCATAGGTGGAGGGGAGGAGAAATGAAGAAATGTGGATAGGAGGGATTGGGGAAGTTGGAGAGAACAGAAACGTTTACAAAGGAGTAATGAGACATTAAACAGAAAAAGCAATATGGAGGGCATAGTGAGATGCAGGTGGAGAGACTAAACCAGGTATTGGAGGATAGAAAGAGTACAAATTATCACATCAATTAGAAAGTCAAGTTCTCACAGTTACAAGGTTGTAGTTGTTTTTGAAGTGCAGAGTCCAGATCTTCTTGTAGAATTCAACTCCAATTCTAACTCCAGTATTAACTCCACAGACACTTTATGTGACACAGCCATATAGCTCACAGCCAAGATAGACTTACTTAAATACTCTAACACACAGTCACTTGACTAACAGTTAAGGGAGGGGTCTGCCTATTCAGCTCATACCAGGTATATGTTAAATAAAGATCAATAGCAGATGGGCTTAATTTGATAGGAGGATTCCAATCAAGCAAACATACCTGAGTGAGGAAATTAAATCAGAAATTAGTCCATAGTATTCCGTATGCATCCAGGTTTAAGGATATTAAAAGTTTGTAACTCCAGTATTAACTCCACAGCCACTTTATGTAACACTTTGGGGTGACCCAGCCCTATCAAGTAAACATGGAAAGGATGTTGATTAAGTCTAGAAGGAATTGATTTGTCCTTCTTATTAGCCATCATTAGATAATATTTCAATGGGATTTTTTGTTTGCCTTCTTCTGGATCAAAAAAAAAACCTGTAAATACAAATATAGGATAAGTATCTTTCATTTAAAGTTAACATAACTTGAACTTGATGGACAAATATGTTTTTTTCAACCTCATCTACTATGTAACTATGAATTCATTTTTGTCACTGTATTTTTTAAATCCCTATTTAGATATCTAGTGTATACAGTATTTCAGGGGTGATTGTTAGCACTTTATGCTTGATTGTGTAATTATTTCCTATACAAGAGCTTGCGCCACCACCACAGGAGCTGCTCATATCTGGGCTCAGAGGCAGACTTTGAAGCATGCTGCCTCATGCCCTCTAAGCTTGGATCTGACCTAAATGTGCAACTCTACTCTGTAACCTCCTCCCTGGTCACACAGTTGGGTATAGGGTGTCAGTTTCTGTCCAAGGATAATTGGTAATCAACGCACCCCTCTGTTGCGCATGCAAAAGACATCATACGAGGTGCCACTGTAAAGGTAAAGGTCAGTAAAGGTGCCGACAAGTGAACACGCCCCCCCGTCTCCTCCAGCGCTTGCCTTCCAGAGGCTTAGGTGCGGTGCACGGACCAATCAGCTGCCGGAAGGTACAGCCGGGGGGGGCAGGGACTCATGGTGAATTGCCAGGCCAGCGGTGAGACATAGAGCTAGTACAGCCCTCTGGAAGGCGGGCGCTGGCAGAGAGGGGTCGTGTTCAGTTGTCGGCACCTCTACTGACACAGTGGCGCCTCGCATGACGTCATGCGCATGCGCAACAGAGGGGTGCGTCGATTACCAATTATCCTTGATTATTTAGGGTTATGAGAGAGGTATATAAGGTATCTAGGTTGCTCCAGGCTCTATACTCCTTGATAAAGGACCTACCCGTCCGAAACGCATAGGAGGATTTTGTTCTCCTCCTGGGGTGATGTTTTGACTGGCTTTGTGCTGAATAAATAGGATTTTAACTTTCACCACCTGACTCCCTGGCAGTGCTCTCTTTTCTTCTTTTTTGTTGCTCTGGATCTCTACCTATACGGCTGGCACGCCACAGTGAACTACCAGAGACTACAGGAGTGGGTAAGAAGACTTTGATTATTCTTTATGACCAATCATAGATGAGTACCTTCACCTCGATCATCCCCATGAGGTGCACGTGAGGTGACTTAAGCATTATTACGCTTCCTCCAGTATTGTGGATCTTGGTGGATATTGTGGATATTTGTGACTCACAGGCCATTTGGAAATATACCCACTCCGTCTTAGTCTATTTTGGAGTTCTTCAAGATTTATTGATTGATTGTTAGGTCTCCTGGCGGTTACCTATACTATACATCAGATATGCTGGTAGCCTGCTGAATGTGCTGTATTGCCTGGGGCTGTTCAACGGACGGCAACAGTCCTACGTAGTCGATCAGTTGGGGTGCAGGGGACATTGTCCTGGGCTGGGGTTTTAGCTAGTTTGGCTGCCTTGGGGCAATCTACCCATCTACACCCCAACCATCCACACAGGTAGTCCTTCCTGTCATGTGCAAACTCTGTGGGTGGCATTGAGCTAGTGGGAATTTCTCCCATTTGGGGAATCTAGCCTCTGGGTCTCTGCCGAGTGGGTACTCCATATTCCTGGGGTCAGAACATTCATCGGTGGTTGGTGCCAGAGCTGCAGATGGGCTGCCAGAAAATCATCTGCCATTTCAGCTGTACGTCGGGCGATTGCCAGCTTGCGATCTTTCACCGACTATTTGACCTCTGGGTGTTTAATTGATAGATCCAGAATGATTCTCTCCTAATAAGATCAATATTGCGATCTCCACCTCTCCAATGTGGTAAAACTGATTCTATACCCATATATCTTAATCCGGAAGTGTCAGAGTCATGTAACTTGAGGAAATGTTTGGAGACACTATCTGTCTCCAACTTTCTTTTGATATTTCCCACATGTTCCAAGATTTTGAGCATATATAGTAAGGTAAATAACATACCCTTCCATTGGTTTATTATCAGCCAATGAGAAGCAGAGAAAGGGTACTTATAGTGTGCAATTACCATCATGAAACACTCCTGATGAAACCTGCATAGGTGTAACGCGTAGAGTGTAATCCAGCATTAGTGAGCAGAGGGCCACATGAGCTGAGACCGGTCTGCACTACCTTTCCTGACTCCACGCTGTTGGAAGGCGCCTCCTGGAGACGTGACGATCAGAGTGACGTCAGAGGTGGGCGTATCCAAGGACATTTGTCTGCTTGCAGCTTGATCTCCAGTCAGCCTGAGGGATTCCCTTCCAGACACGTGAGAGCAGGCGTCACATGTCATACAGATTGTGGAAGCAGAGTTCTGTTGGTGCGGATATTATATCCTAAATGCGTGATTATATTTTGTCAAATGTGAGTGCATTTTTATACTTTGTATTTTAAGAAGATAAAATTTGAACAGTCTGCGCTATGTCCTGTATTTCTGTTCTATTCCGATAAGGTCCCAGTATATATATATATACACATATATATATATATATATTATATATATATATATATATATATATATATATATATATATATATATATATATATATATATATATACATACATCTCGGTGAAAGCAGCTGTTTCAGGATAAAAGATACCTTTATGCACATGTGTACTTTGGGAAATTTGTAAGTACAAATTTCTCTGGATTCTACTAAGAACTCACTGAATATCCAGTTTTTTGAAAGGCATATTTGCACTATTTTGCTTGTGTTTTTCTTTCCACATATATATCTGCGCTCCCCACAAACATCCTAGATGCATCAGAGAAAGAACTGCTCCTGATTAAACAGGTCCTCAAGCTCCTTGAAGGTGGCTACCTTACACTTGGCTACCCAACGGTTCAAGTGGGGAGTAAGCTGGGAGAAACCTGAAATGAGTGTCCTGGGACCCTCGCTGCAAGGACCAAAATTGGATCCAGTATGTCTCAGGCATGATGGCATACTGGGCAAATAGGACATGTTTAAACACTGGGTAGTCCACAGCGTCTTCTAGATTACCCGCCAAATATGCATTAGCTACTTTCCCGGTCAGCTGTATGGACAGACATTTTACCCCATTTGTCTCGGGGA
This sequence comes from Ascaphus truei, assembly GCF_040206685.1. Taxonomy (NCBI): domain Eukaryota; kingdom Metazoa; phylum Chordata; class Amphibia; order Anura; family Ascaphidae; genus Ascaphus; species Ascaphus truei. The sequence goes on along the minus strand of NC_134483.1, from coordinate 407,522,825 downwards.
GTTGGTGTAGATGGTCAAGCCTTTTGAAGTTCTGCAGGTATCTATTGATGTCCAGCTTGGCCTCCTCAAACCTTTGGAAGCTTTTATAACTCAGATTTAGGCTGGAATTCGAGTGTCAGCTGCTGGATGGAGACCGTTTGTTGGTCGGTCAGGACATCTCATCTCCAGTAGAGGTATTGACACCCTAGAGTGAAAACAGTGGTGGCATTTAGGCCCAAAGTAGCCAACGCATTCTGGAGCCATGTGTCGAATAGTACAGCAGCCATTGTGTTGCTCTATCACTGTCCACTTTCTGAGCTGGTGGATTGGGCCGCGGTTGGGGAGGGGCTTGATGTGGGAGCTACAACATCCACTTTGGTTAATTCCACGGGTCTCAGATATTTGCCCCTGTATGTCACTAGGTCCTCGACTAGCTTGGGTTTGTTGCACCCATGATACCAGGACACCATTTCTCTGTTGATGCTCGGTCGATTAAAAAATGAGTATGGGGTGGACAGTTTGGGCTCATGCTCAGCCCAGTGCTCCTGTAAGTCTCCATTCTGCAATCTCGCAATAAAGACCAACTCAGTGCTGAGAATTTCAGAAGTGAGCCTAGTGATCCCGCTTCAAATACCAGAAAATGTCTGTCACAGGAAACTAGACTATTACACTGGGATCGCAATCACCAGAGAGAATGAAGGAGTTAAATGACTGAGGTTTATTCTGACTGTAGCCAAGAGGGAACCAACCAAGCTGAAACACAGACATAACTCACCAGAAACACAGTTATGGGGACTCCTAGCTAACTAGGTGCTGGGCACTAGCTTACCCGGAGCAAGCTTACCCAGGATTCCTCCATGATCAGTCCATCTCACAGTATCCCAGTGACTAGGGATCACTGCCTGTCAGGTCACAGTCTGTATTTCCGGTTGATCTCTGGACACCGAGATCAACCACGAATATCTCTGGAACTCTGTTTGGGATTGGCTTACATAGAACCTCGGCCTCCATTTTAAAACATGGAAAACCGGGTGCTGACCAATCAGCGAAGATATTGTCTTTGCCAAATGAATCAGAGACCGATGGCTCGCCCAAGATAGACCAACCAGGACTGGGGCTTGTACAGTGCTGTAGGATGGCCCCATGGGGTGGGGCCTCAAAGAGAGGGAAATATGAACCAGCCAATAGGGAGCAAGCTTACAGCGCTAGGACCCAGACATGTCTCCCCAGTTTCAGCTCCATACCTCCCACCAGGCAAAACGCCTCACTGCTAGGGAGAGGACAGAACTCTGGCTTTGTAGTGTGTACTCTCCCAACAGATGGGCACATCCCAATCCAACTCCCCTTTGTCTCACAACCCTGCACCTTGCCCTATACAACAAATAGTCAGTGGATTCCTTCCTAGGTCGCCTTCTTGACAAGTAGGGAAAACTAGCGGGCTTAACCTTTAATATGCTGTGCAAAGCTGCCGCTTCGTCACAGGTAATTTTTTGGCCAATAAGAGTGAGAATGACCTCTTCAGAGTATATTTAATGTATTAATTCCAAACATTACCAAATAACTTTCCATCTGAGTCACACTTCTTTATTTAATGCTGCATGAAGACCTGCAATGCATTAAAATTAATACCATTATTGCTTGACATTGCATGCCATATTGTGTTCTGTTTCTACAGGGTGTTCAGGGGTTACATGGTTTAGTTGTGTTTTATAACCTTCATTACCTCTGTGAGAAAGGTCCAGTATGGAACAAAACACTGATATTTGTAATATGGGAGGATACTGTACATCTATGAATCACTTATTATAAGAGCGCTTACTGTGTCTTTTTGGACATAGACTAAGATGGGAGAAAAGGCTGAGTAGAGAAATAGGAAAGAAAATAGAGGTGATTTCATTTTGGATAATGTCAGACGTCTCTTTGAAGTCAGCAATTAAACATGCGTTTCAATTTCCTGTCAGCTAGTCCTGATGCTATTCATGCTTATTAAATAATATCAATGATAAAGAGGTATTCTAGTTTCAACTCCGATCATAGATAGCCAGACCATCATATTTGATTTCACATCTCTGGCCCTCTTGCTTCTTATAGACATGGATTTATTAGCAGACGCATCATTATTTGTTGTATGTACCAATATGTTTAACAATAATGTGTGTTACTGTCTTTTGTCTTACATGGATTGCATTCTGTACAGTATGTTAAATGTACTTACACACTCCTTATTTTTACAGATCTGCTTAGAACCAGTTTTTAGTTAATCATTAAAAGCTACTAATTAAAATGAAAGGCCTGAATATTATCAATTGTGTAACAATAAAAGTATAATCTACATCTGGAAAAAGATTTTTTTAGTGTACCCGAATAAAGATCAAGGTTTTACATAGCATTGGAATTAGGTGTAAACCTTTAAACCAAAAAAAGAAAAAGTGCTGGAAAAAGCGCTTAAATATAATGCATAAAATATATGTGTATACTCAATGTGATAAAAAATAAAATTAATCTAAAACAAGAGTACAAAGAAGCTCACATGTATGTGTGAGGTCGGCAGCCTGATAACGCTGACTGAACAAAGTCAGGAAACATACAGGGAAAACATAAATACAGACCGGCGCCTTGGAAAATAAAGTCCAATAAATATCTAGATACACTGGCAAGAGCTATGCTCCTTGTGGGACAGTCCTGTTCACCCGAATCAACCTTGTAACTTCGTGGTAGGCATCCGAGATATATGGAATAAAGCACAAAGATATTAAATAGTGTATACTGCAGTAAATATAGGACAAATTAACATATAACACCAATGAACAACACTGACTAACAAAAAACAGAAAACAAACAACATTTAAAATACAAACACAAGGCTGTAAACACAATTTAAAATAATTCATTAAAATATAAAATGGACACAAAATATCCATAAAAAGAAGGTTCTCTGTTGAAGGCGATCTGGTGGTTAAAACCAGAATCCTACTTACAACAGGGCAAGTTAAAGCTTGCATGTGTGTCCAAATCTTTAGCAAGGCAGCTGCTATTCTCCTACAACAGCACAGTCGTCTGCAGCTCCTGTGGCAATGCTATTTGTATGTTCTGTGAAGGCACATGCTGTGGGGAGGGGCTGCTCCTGGATGCTGGATACACAGGGCTTCAGCTGCTGTACAAACACTTCCTCTGGTAGCGTGACCTCTGACCCTACATGTTTCGTGAAAAGTCACTTCCTCGGGGATACATGAAAGGGTATTTGACCCCCCACACGCACACACACACACACACACACACACACACAATTAACTTTAAAAATTTTTTGTCTACCTAACTGAAAAATTTAATTGTTATACCGAATAGATTTTTTTTCAAACATTCATACACACTCCCCCTCCTCTCCCTTTAATTCTCATTCTGCTCTCTCTCTCTCCCCCTCCTCTCTCTGTCATTCTCTTCGCTCCTCTCTGTCATTCTCCTTCCCCTCTCTCTGTCATTCTCCTTCCCCCTCTCTCTGTCATTCTCCTTCCCCCTCTCTCTGTCATTCTCCTTCCCCCTCTCTCTGTCATTCTCCTTCCCTCTCTCTGTCATTCTCCCCACCCCTCTCTCTGTCATTCTCCCCACCCCTCTCTCTGTCATTCTCCTTCCCCCTCTCTCTGTCATTCTCCTTCCCCCTCTCTCTGTCATTCTCCTTTCCCCTCTCTCTGTTATTCTCCTTCCCCCTCCTCTGTCATTCTCCTTCCCCTCTCTCTGTCATTCTCCTTCCCCCCCTCTCTCTCTCTGTCATTCTCCTTCCCCCCCTCTCTCTGTCATTCTCCCCGCTCCTCTCTCTGTCATTCTCCTTCCCCCTCTCTCTGTCATTCTCCTTCCCCTCTCTCTGTCATTCTCCTTCCCCCTCTCTCTGTCATTCTCCTTCCCCCTCTCTCTGTCATTCTCCTTCCCTCTCTCTGTCATTCTCCCCACCCCTCTCTCTGTCATTCTCCCCACCCCTCTCTCTGTCATTCTCCTTCCCCCTCTCTCTGTCATTCTCCTTCCCCCTCTCTCTGTCATTCTCCTTTCCCCTCTCTCTGTTATTCTCCTTCCCCCTCCTCTGTCATTCTCCTTCCCCTCTCTCTGTCATTCTCCTTCCCCCCCTCTCTCTGTCATTCTCCTTTCCCCTCTCTCTGTCATTCTCCCCGCTCCTCTCTCTGTCATTCTCCTTCCCCCTCTCTCTGTCATTCTCCTTCCCCTCTCTCTGTCATTCTCCTTCCCCCTCTCTCTGTCATTCTCCTTCCTCCTCTCTCTGTCATTCTCCCCACCCCTCTCTCTGTCATTCTCAATCCCACCTCTGTAATTCAGCCCCCTTATCTTTCATTACCCCCTCTCTGTCATTCTTCCCCCCCCTTCTCTGTCATTCACCCCTTCTCTCTGTCATTTTCCATCCCCTCTCTGACACACACACACACACACACACACACACACCCTCCTCCCCCCTGCGCCCCCTACCCCCTCCAATGCATTGCTGCTTGTGGTTTTGTCAAATTACAGTATCTCCCTGTGGATCAGGCACCAACATTAGATTGTAAACTCTTTAGGGCAGGGACTCTTGCCTGAAAAATGATATGTACAGTGCCATAAAATATAATTAAGCACACATTTTTTATAGTATTACAGTTTACCCACTATGTGAAGTAGTAGTATTTTAACAAGACTGAATATGCCAGCTTCATTTTCAAGTATTCCTCTATACTTACTGTACCACTTAATGGTGTCATGGCCTTACAGTTATCCTTCCATTAATCCATTTTAATATAGATATACCAGAAATAATAGGGGAATAAAGCTTCTAAAATCATTTGTAATACTGCATGTGCTCAAGGTTGAAAATACTATAGATTTTCAGATATAATACTGTGTTATACATTGTAGTATTATTAATAATATTGTAAAATTAGTTTTAAATATGCTAGTACTATTAATACCATTACTTTAGTGCCATGTGAAGTCCTTCAACAAATATTACAAAAACACTAAATGTAGGCATCTGTGTATTTTTCAGCCTTATTACACACTTCTCTATCTTTGTTCTTATTTGTAACACAGTTATAATTTTTATTAAAACCAGAGACATAACATAAAACACAGACAAAGCTCAGTTTTTAGCACATCTAGTGAGACTCATACACGGTACAGTGCCTAAATATATATGGATAAATATCTAATAAGTAAATGGTCTTTTAGTTTGACATTTTTGGCCAAAATTGTTGTAAGCCCCTGAGCCAACGCCAAGGCAGACCACATATCAGGGGTCCCTAACGCTAATATAAATTCTTAATAACCTGTTTAATAACAGGAAGAATGATTTATAGTAAATCTGTCAATATTAGCTGCTAAGTTCTGTCTGACTGAAGCTTTTATTAACCTGTACATTACCAGGAAAAGCACTCTGTATTAGAGATGTCACAGCCAAACTGCAAGCAGGCAAGTTCCCCTGAGTGGAAGATGCTATGGAGTGAGCCCATAACCATTTAAATGTGGGAGGGGGTGAGCTTAAATTAAGTAGGAGGTTGCCAACCTCCAATCAGCCATGACTAGCTGGACAAGAATTGTAAAACATACTGGACACCTAACAAGCTCCTATTAAACCCCCAAAATACCCACAACATATATATAAGCATATGAGTATCAGAGGAGTGCTACTGAGCATGGCAATATGCATTAAAACCAGAGACATAACATAAAACACAGACAAAGCTCAGTTTTTAGTACATCTAGTGAGACTCATACACGGTACAGTGCCTAAATATATATGGATAAATATCTAATAAGTAAATGGTCTTTTAGTTTGACATTTTTGGCCAAAATTGTTGTAAGCCCCTGAGCCAACGCCAAGGCAGACCACATATCAGGGGTCCCTAACGCTAATATAAATTCTTAATAACCTGTTTAATAACAGGAAGAATGATTTATAGTAAATCTGTCAATATTAGCTGCAAAGTTCTGTCTGACTGAAGCTTTTATTAACCTGTACATTACCAGGAAAAGCACTCTGTATTAGAGATGTCACAGCCAAACTGCAAGCAGGCAAATTCCCCTGAGTGGACCTATTTTGATCTGGTTTGAAACTGATTGGCCGGCGAAGCCGGCCAATTCAGTTAAACAACAATTCTACTTGTTACCAAGTAGAACAAAGAAAAAACCAGTCAAACAAAAAAGTAAATGAATCCAACAAGTACACTGCTAAAGTGCACTTAAAACAGAAGGGTTAATTCTGAAGAACCCTTGATGGGGGGTACCGAGCAAAGCACCCCGCCTAACGCCCACTGGGAGGCAAACTCTGAAACCGTCCCAGTGGACTCGGCGTACGAGTACTCTGCCCGAATACGGGAGTGCACCAGCGCCCGGAACATGGCCACGATGTTTGTTGGGACCCTCCCCTCCAAACACTGCTTCCTGGTTTTACAAATGGCTACCTTAGCCAATGCCAGGAGCAGGTTGACCAGGAGATCCCTAGGCTTATCGTTCCGGGACACTGGGCACCCAAAAATAAAAAGTTGAGGGGAAAAACCCAGCCAGAACTGCAGGAGAAGGCTCCTCAAGAAGGACATGAGGGGCTGCAGTCTAGCGCAACTCGAATAAATGTGATATACGGACTCCCGCTCGCCACAGAAGGGACAGGCGGCGGGGGAGTCCGTGAAGTGTGCCAAATACTCTCCTGTGCTCAGTGCACCGTGGAGGACCCTCCAACCCAAATCCCCGGCGGGACCGGGAACCAAAGATGAATAGAGTTCCCTCCACCGGGGTCTCTCGCCCTCGTTCGCAGGGAATACCCGCCTCCAGATGGTGTCTGGGCGGGTGACAAGGGCGAGGTAATGCACTATATGAAGCACAAGAGAATACAGGACTTTCCTCGGCATGCCGCGGAAACACGCCGGGGACATATCCCCCAACTTGCTGAGGTTGGGGGAAAGAAGAGCCCGAGGGGGTTGCCGTGGCTTCGGTTCCACGCAAAAATCCGGAGAGCTGAAGTTGATAGGCTGACAAGGCTCTCCGGTCTGCAATAACCCCTCAATGAAGGTGCGTGAGTCGGGGTGGATGGCATCCGTAATCTCCTGGATCAAGCGACGAGGGACGCGGGCAGTACGCAGACCCATACGGGGCGCGAGCACCTCTGCTCTTACCCAGTATCGCCGCCCATAGTCCAGGAGATCCCCGACTCTGGTCACCTGCGCCAGGATTAGCCGGCGGCAAATAGAGGGTGAATCCAACATCCGAGCCCCCACTGCCGGATTATACAGCAGGGGCTCGGCGAGGAAATCAACCCCCACTGCCTGTTCCTTCCTGGTCGCGGAGACCAGTTTCCAGGCCTTAAGTAAGTCCCGATAGTATGCCGGCAGCACCGAGAGGTCTCTACCTAAACCCTCGGGCCTGATGATAAACAGTTGCCGATCATACCTCATATTGCGCAGCTGGCGAAAGAAACTGGTTGCCAGCTGGCACCACTGCGGAGACGGATCTGCGAATAGGTATCTCTGCAGGTATTGGAGGCGGAAAGTGTGTAACTGGGAGCGAACACACACCACTCCCTGTCCACCCTCCTCCAAAGGGAGACACGCAACTCCCGCAGAGACCCAATGCTTCCCTATCCAAAGAAAATCCATCAACTTCCTCTGGATCTTGTTGATAAATTCGGGGGTCGGACCCATGGCTATCAGCCGGTGCCAAAGCTGACTGGCCACCAGCTGATTAATCACCAGGGTTCTTCCCCTGAGGGAAAGCATTCTCGACAGATACACCCATGACCCCAGACGAGCAACGACCCGTTCTTCAAGATCACTGAAGTTTTCCGGGGCCGGGACCTCCGCAGCAGACAGGTAGACTCCCAGATACTTGAGAGTATCGCCCTCCCACGAGACATTCCGAAACGCGGGTGGCAAGGAGTCCACCTGTAAGGGACCCACCAGAATGCCAGAGCACTTGGACCAGTTGATCCGAGCAGAAGAGGCCGCGGTATAGACCTCTTGGCACGCTTGTGCCCGCTCTAGATCATCTATGTCCTGGGCCACGAGGAGCACGTCATCGGCATAAGCCGACAGGACTACCCGCATGTCAGGTTCCCGCAGCACCAGCCCGGTGAGCCTCCTCCTCAGTAGGCAGAGGAAGGGCTCAATGGCCAGCGCGTACAGTTGCCCAGACAGGGGGCACCCTTGACGTACTCCCCGACCAAACACAAAAGGTGCCGTCAGGGACCAGTTGATCTTCACCAGACACTCTGCAGAGGCGTACAGCATCTGGAGAAAGCCCACAAATTGTGGGCCGAAGCCAAACGCCTGCAGGGTCTGCATAAGGTAACGGTGATCCACTCTGTCAAACGCCTTCTCTTGATCTAGGGACAGGAAGGCGAGTGATAGACCAGTCCTTTGTGCGTAATGCATCAGGTCCCGGACCAGAAAGATGTTGTCATGAATACTCCGGCCCGGGACAGTATAGGACTGGTCGGGGTGAATCACCTCTGCCAGCACGGACTTGAGCCTCAGCGAAAGCGCTTTGGCTACGATCTTATAGTCCGTGCTGAGCAGTGATACCGGTCGCCAGTTGGAAATCTGGCGGAGATCCCCCTTCTTCGGCAGCAGAGACAGTATTGCCCGCCGACACGAAAGGGGCATCTCACCGGTCTCCAGGGCTTCGGCTAGGACCTCGGTGAAATCAGGTCCCAGCATCTCCCAGAAAAACCGGAAGAACTCCACAGTCAGCCCGTCTAGACCCGGCGTTTTTCCGCGGGACATGAGATTGAGGGCTTCAGAGAGCTCGGCCATGGTCAAAGGTAACTCAAGCAGCTCCCTTCCATCCTCACTGACCGTGGGAAGCCCCTCCCATAAGACCCTGCATTTATCTGGCTGGATTGACTCCGGAGAGAAAAGATCTACATAGAATCTCCGGGTTCTGTCCCGGATGCTCTCCGGGTCAGTCAAAGGAGTACCGTCCTCTGCCAACAAGCAGGTGATATGTCTACGGTTTCCCCTCTTTTTCTCCAGCGCGTAGAAGAGTCGCGACCCGCGATCCATCTCGCGAAGGAAGTGGATGCGGGATCGCACATACGCCCCCCGAGCTCTCCGATCTTCCAAGTCCCGGAGAGCGTACTTCCTCTCCACGTACATACTCTGCAGGTATTGGTCTCCTTCCACAGACAGCCTCTTCTCGAGATCGAGCACCTCCTCCCTGAGGGCCTTGATCTCAGCATCGCGCTGCCTGCTGGCACCTCTGGTATACTCCTGACACACGAGGCGCAGATGAACCTTGCCCACGTCCCACCACTGCTCTAACGTGGCAAAGTCTGACCTGCAACCTCTCCAGGCCATCCAAAAGTCTCGGACCGACGTCTCAAACCCCTTGTCCTCCAACAAAGTATTGTTGAAGTGCCAATATGCGGCTGAAGGTGCTGCAGGTAGCAGCGTCACCGTCACGGACGCACAATTGTGGTCCGAAAACGGCGCCAGCCTAATGGCACTGGACTGGGCTCGCGACAGGCTGTGGCTGGAAATATACAGCCTGTCTATCCGGGACCAGGACATCCGTTCACCCCTAAACACCCTAACATGTGTGAACTCAGTGGATGCCTCAGGATGTTGTTCTCGCCAGACGTCTACCAAGGAGTAGCGGGTGATGACCTCCCGCAAGGCCGACGCAGAACACGGGTGTGGCTCCGGACCATTCCGGTCTTTCCGAGCCTCGAGGGTACAGTTAAAATCACCCCCGAGCACCACGTATTCGTTCGTGTCGACTGTCTCCAGGTATTCAGACATTCTGACGAAGAACTGCCTTCTCAGGGGTCCGGTGGCAGGAGCATACACGTTCAGGAAATTAAACGTGTAGTCCTCGTGTCGGACCCTGATATGCAACAGGCGACCTGGAACAACCGTTTTGGCAAGCAGCAGCTCAGGTTGAAAGGATTCAGAGAACAGGGTCACCACCCCACAAGATGTCGAAGTGAGGTGGCTGAAAAAGACCTTGCCTCGCCACTCCAGATGCCAGCTGGCTTCAGCCTCTGGAGTGGTATGGGTTTCCTGCAAGAAACTCACAGAATACTTTCCCTTCTGTAAAAAGGAGAGTACCTGGAACCTGCGCAACCCGTCCTTACAGCTGTTTACGTTAAGCGTACCGATGCTCAAAGCCATTGGTAGTCAAAGAGTTTTTCCGTCCCACAGGCGCTCAGGGTGCTATACCCCGAGAAGCCTTTACGTGCTCTCGCATCAATTTGTAGAACTTTAGGGCACGAACATGTTCATTAGACCCTGAGATTCTGGCCTTGCGGTTGGCCCTGGTGTATACAAAAAGAGAGTGGAGAATGAACGAAGCATCCTTCCACTTCTTGAGGGCCAACTTCACCTTCTTTTTTCCTTGCTTGTGAAGGGTATCTCCTAGGAACTCATCTATCTCCTGGGCAGGGATAACGGGGCTCAAGGAGCCCACCGACTCTGCGGTGCCAGAGGATGCCTCACCGAGCCCCAACTCCCCAAGCTCCTCTTGGCTGGAAAACTCAAGACCCCCGCCCCTCTCTGTGGGAGCCTTTCTCAGCCCTAGAGTGGGTCCCCTCTTCGGTGTTTCCACGAGGGGGTCCACTATATCCTCCACATCCAACCCCTGGGTAGAATCTTCAGGGGTATCTGGAGGCGGTATGATGGAGGCAGCGGTCTCCCGAGTGTCCTCGGGGGCCACAGAGGCACCCAGTGCCCTCCTAATCTCCTCTATCGCCGTGTGGATAAATGGGATGCCACAGGTGTTCTCACCAACCGCGGGAGGGCACTCGCCAACCGCGGGAGGGCACTCGCCAACCGCGGGAGGGCACTCGCCAACCGCGGGAGGGCACTCGCCAACCGCGGGAGGGCACTCGCCAACCGCTGGAGGGCACTCGCCAACCGCGGGAGGGCACTTGCCAACCGCGGGAGGGCACTCCTCAGTATGCACCCCAAGGAGAGAGTCCAGCTTGGCAGTCATCTCTGACAAAGACCAAAACTCTCTGCGAAGAGGGCTCACGTCAGACACCCTCCAAGTGTATCCTGAATTGCTCGCTAAAGCCTCCTCTCCTACACCTGCCTTCCCCGCTCCATCCTCTAAATCCTCAACCATGGGGGTCAGCCCTAGCCAATCCCCTCCTTCCGGTGACATAAAACCTGACTCAGCCTCAGGCGCTTCACCCAAAGGTGGTACAGCCGGAGGGAGATTCTGGTCGACCCCCGAGTCTCCGAAGACAGCTACTTTCGGTGTGATAGGTTCACCGAAGCACAAGTCCCCGGGGGATGTTCTCCAACTGGGAGGAGTGTTGGAAGGCTTCCCAACGTCCATTTCTAGGGGCAAAGCCTCATGTTGTTGAGCACTTTGACCTTCCACCCCAGGGACGCCGGGTACCTCCTCTTCCCCTTGTATTCCCTCCAGATCTTCGAGGGGGGGGGCTGCATATTTATGGATTCCGGCTCACACTGGCTAATCCTAACCAGTGGGCCGGACAGGGCCACCCTGTGCGGAATTGCTGTTACATTCCGCTTCGGAGACTTCTGAGGGTGAACGTAATACGGTTCACCCTCCTCGCCCTCCTCAATCACCCTCTTGTTTTTGTTTTTAAAAGGCTTCTTCCTGGGGGGTGCTTCCCCAGAAGAGGGTGCCACTGTCTCTCCAGCCGGAGCTTCCTCCTGCTCCCCCGCACCCTGTACGGTGCTTACATTGGGGGTAAGGTGTTCTTGGGGGGGGACAGTGACAACAGAGGGTGACTGTTCTGGGGTGACTCTTTTCTTCTCCCTCTTTTTTGGGGGGAGAGGTTCAGATGTCACTGTTTGAGATGGAGCAGTGACATCTTCTGTGGTCCCAGGGGGGACCTGGGCTCTCAAGGGCTTTTCCTTCTCCCTCTGTTCTTTGGGGAGAGGTACAGACGTCACTGTTCCAGATGGGACAGCGACATCTCTTGTGGTCCCAGGACGGACCTGGGCCCCTGAGGGCCCCGCTGTGGTGGGCACAGCGGTACGGGGTGTCTTGGCAGAGGGAGGGGTGGGTGTAGGAGTTGGGATAGGTACTCTGTTCCCTTTGAGGCAACTCCTGCGAGTATGCCCCAGCTCCTTGCACAAATAGCACCTTACCCCCTCCGTGCCATAGTACACGGTGTATGTTATGCCCTCGTAGCGCACCCCAAAAGAACCCTCCACAGATTCAGTGCTCCCCGGCAGCAGCAGTTGTACCTGCCGCCTAAATGAGAGCACATGCCTCAGCGCCCTATCTCTACAGCCCAAAGATAATTTTATTATGGGGGACTTAATGTCTCCCAGGGCTTGCAGGTATGGCTTCATGAGGCTATCTGGGATGAAGGGGGGCACATTTGACAGAATGACCTTTGTGCCTAACCCCTCCATTGGCTCTATAGGGATGTATTTCCCCCCTACACTGATGCCTTTCTGCACCAGGGTGTGAGTGGCAGCCAGCGTACGGAGGAAGAAAATGCCCCTCCCATACATTTTGCTGGCCGCCACCACAGCAGAGGGACCCACCACATCAGCCACAGCCCTCACATATATCTCCATGTTTAGGCCAGGAGACATTGGGCACCTCACCCCAAGCTTCCTGCTCAGACAGGGCGTGGCCCCAACATTGTTGTTGCTGGGGCCATCGCCTGTAACTGCCACATGCGCCCATGTTGGAACTGGGACTGCAGGGGTTACGCTGCTAACAGGTGCTGGGGGAGGCGTGGCCAGGGCACTGGAAGGACCAGGCCTAGGGCTGTGACTAAGAGTGTTGCTCCTAGGGGCCACAGTTTTTGGTGTTTTATATCCGGGCGTCGCCCCCGTTGCCGCACTTGTCCTATTCCCCTTTCCAGGCATGATAACAAATAAGCCTCTAAGTCAGGGGAGGGTATTGCTTAGGGAGAGAGGTACAGAGAGGAAACTGTCTCTTTAAGAAGAGATCTCTCTGCAAGGGGAAAAAAACAGCAGCTTTTAAAAACCTGCTGCAGTTTTAAATCTTTTTCCCCTTATTGGTTACTCTCTCTCTGTTGTAATAAGCAATCACCACAATTTTACAAGTCTTTATAGAAAAGACACAGAGCTCTCAATTGCAAGTGAGAAAGGAATCAGGCTTAAGAAAACAAAAGAGTGAAATTGGAAGTTTAAACAACCAGTAAAAACCTCCAGTAGTGAGGGAGGAGAGAGGGGGTAAGACTGCAGTTTTCCAGCCAGCTAAACTGTAGCTATGCTGGGTTAAAACACTGCAGCCCCTGGGTGAAAACCAAAAACGGGTTTTAATCCTGAAAAAGCACCCAAAACCCTCTATAAAACTCCCAGTATACTCACAGTATACTCCCCCACAGATCCACAACAAAATATAACAAAAAAAAAAAAAAAAAAAAGAAAGAATAAAGCCGATTCCTTACCAAATGCCTGGGAGCTCTGCACATACGCTTCTGAATGGAAGGAGAAGCAGGATCCAGCCAGGAAAAAACACTCACAGCCAAACTGCAAGCAGGCAAGTTCCCCTGAGTGGAAGATGCTATGGAGTGAGCCCATAACCATTTAAATGTGGGAGGGGGTGAGCTTAAATTAAGTAGGAGGTTGCCAACCTCCAATCAGCCATGACTAGCTGGACAAGAATTGTAAAACATACTGGACACCTAACAAGCTCCTATTAAACCCCCAAAATACCCACAACATATATATAAGCATATGAGTATCAGAGGAGTGCTACTGAGCATGGCAATATGCATTAAAACCAGAGACATAACATAAAACACAGACAAAGCTCAGTTTTTAGTACATCTAGTGAGACTCATACACGGTACAGTGCCTAAATATATATGGATAAATATCTAATAAGTAAATGGTCTTTTAGTTTGACATTTTTGGCCAAAATTGTTGTAAGCCCCTGAGCCAACGCCAAGGCAGACCACATATCAGGGGTCCCTAACGCTAATATAAATTCTTAATAACCTGTTTAATAACAGGAAGAATGATTTATAGTAAATCTGTCAATATTAGCTGCAAAGTTCTGTCTGACTGAAGCTTTTATTAACCTGTACATTACCAGGAAAAGCACTCTGTATTAGAGATGTCACAGCCAAACTGCAAGCAGGCAAGTTCCCCTGAGTGGACCTATTTTGATCTGGTTTGAAACTGATTGGCCGGCGAAGCCGGCCAATTCAGTTAAACAACAATTCTACTTGTTACCAAGTATAACAAAGAAAAAACCAGTCAAACAAAAAAGTAAATGAATCCAACAAGTACACTGCTAAAGTGCACTTAAAACAGAAGGGTTAATTCTGAAGAACCCTTGATGGGGGGTACCGAGCAAAGCACCCCGCCTAACGCCCACTGGGAGGCAAACTCTGAAACCGTCCCAGTGGACTCGGCGTACGAGTACTCTGCCCGAATACGGGAGTGCACCAGCGCCCGGAACATGGCCACGATGTTTGTTGGGACCCTCCCCTCCAAACACTGCTTCCTGGTTTTACAAATGGCTACCTTAGCCAATGCCAGGAGCAGGTTGACCAGGAGATCCCTAGGCTTATCGTTCCGGGACACTGGGCACCCAAAAATAAAAAGTTGAGGGGAAAAACCCAGCCAGAACTGCAGGAGAAGGCTCCTCAAGAAGGACATGAGGGGCTGCAGTCTAGCGCAACTCGAATAAATGTGATATACGGACTCCCGCTCGCCACAGAAGGGACAGGCGGCGGGGGAGTCCGTGAAGTGTGCCAAATACTCTCCTGTGCTCAGTGCACCGTGGAGGACCCTCCAACCCAAATCCCCGGCGGGACCGGGAACCAAAGATGAATAGAGTTCCCTCCACCGGGGTCTCTCGCCCTCGTTCGCAGGGAATACCCGCCTCCAGATGGTGTCTGGGCGGGTGACAAGGGCGAGGTAATGCACTATATGGAGCACAAGAGAATACAGGACTTTCCTCGGCATGCCGCGGAAACACGCCGGGGACATATCCCCCAACTTGCTGAGGTTGGGGGAAAGAAGAGCCCGAGGGGGTTGCCGTGGCTTCGGTTCCACGCAAAAATCCGGAGAGCTGAAGTTGATAGGCTGACAAGGCTCTCCGGTCTGCAATAACCCCTCAATGAAGGTGCGTGAGTCGGGGTGGATGGCATCCGTAATCTCCTGGATCAAGCGACGAGGGACGCGGGCAGTACGCAGACCCATACGGGGCGCGAGCACCTCTGCTCTTACCCAGTATCGCCGCCCATAGTCCAGGAGATCCCCGACTCTGGTCACCTGCACCAGGATTAGCCGGCGGCAAATAGAGGGTGAATCCAACATCCGAGCCCCCACTGCCGGATTATACAGCAGGGGCTCGGCGAGGAAACCAACCCCCACCGCCTGTTCCTTCCTGGTCGCGGAGACCAGTTTCCAGGCCTTAAGTAAGTCCCGATAGTATACCGGCAGCACCGAGAGGTCTCTACCTAAACCCTCGGGCCTGATGATAAACAGTTGCCGATCATACCTCATATTGCGCAGCTGGCGAAAGAAACTGGTTGCCAGCTGGCACCACTGCGGAGACGGATCTGCGAATAGGTATCTCTGCAGGTATTGGAGGCGGAAAGTGTGTAACTGGGAGCGAACACACACCACTCCCTGTCCACCCTCCTCCAAAGGGAGACACGCAACTCCCGCAGAGACCCAATGCTTCCCTATCCAAAGAAAATCCATCAACTTCCTCTGGATCTTGTTGATAAATTCGGGGGTCGGACCCATGGCTATCAGCCGGTGCCAAAGCTGACTGGCCACCAGCTGATTAATCACCAGGGTTCTTCCCCTGAGGGAAAGCATTCTCGACAGATACACCCATGACCCCAGACGAGCAACGACCCGTTCTTCAAGATCACTGAAGTTTTCCGGGGCCGGGACCTCCGCAGCAGACAGGTAGACTCCCAGATACTTGAGAGTATCGCCCTCCCACGAGACATTCCGAAACGCGGGGGGCAAGGAGTCCACCTGTAAGGGACCCACCAGAATGCCAGAGCACTTGGACCAGTTGATCCGAGCAGAAGAGGCCGCGGTATAGACCTCTTGGCACGCTTGTGCCCGCTCTAGATCATCTAGGTCCTGGGCCACGAGGAGCACGTCATCGGCATAAGCCGACAGGACTACCCGCATGTCAGGTTCCCGCAGCACCAGCCCGGTGAGCCTCCTCCTCAGTAGGCAGAGGAAGGGCTCAATGGCCAGCGCGTACAGTTGCCCAGACAGGGGGCACCCTTGACGTACTCCCCGACCAAACACAAAAGGTGCCGTCAGGGACCAGTTGATCTTCACCAGACACTCTGCAGAGGCGTACAGCATCTGGAGAAAGCCCACAAATTGTGGGCCGAAGCCAAACGCCTGCAGGGTCTGCATAAGGTAACGGTGATCCACTCTGTCAAACGCCTTCTCTTGATCTAGGGACAGGAAGGCGAGTGATAGACCAGTCCTTTGTGCGTAATGCATCAGGTCCCGGACCAGAAAGATGTTGTCATGAATACTCCGGCCCGGGACAGTATAGGACTGGTCGGGGTGAATCACCTCTGCCAGCACGGACTTGAGCCTCAGCGAAAGCGCTTTGGCTACGATCTTATAGTCCGTGCTGAGCAGTGATACCGGTCGCCAGTTGGAAATCTGGCGGAGATCCCCCTTCTTCGGCAGCAGAGACAGTATTGCCCGCCGACACGAAAGGGGCATCTCACCGGTCTCCAGGGCTTCGGCTAGGACCTCGGTGAAATCAGGTCCCAGCATCTCCCAGAAAAACCGGAAGAACTCCACAGTCAGCCCGTCCAGACCCGGCGTTTTTCCGCGGGACATGAGATTGAGGGCTTCAGAGAGCTCGGCCATGGTCAAAGGTAACTCAAGCCGCTCCCTTCCATCCTCACTGACCGTGGGAAGCCCCTCCCATAAGACCCTGCATTTATCTGGCTGGATTGACTCCGGAGAGAAAAGATCTACATAGAATCTCCGGGTTCTGTCCCGGATGCTCTCCGGGTCAGTCAAAGGAGTACCGTCCTCTGCCAACAAGCAGGTGATATGTCTACGGTTTCCCCTCTTTTTCTCCAGCGCGTAGAAGAGTCGCGACCCGCGATCCATCTCGCGAAGGAAGTGGATGCGGGATCGCACATACGCCCCCCGAGCTCTCCGATCTTCCAAGTCCCGGAGAGCGTACTTCCTCTCCACGTACATACTCTGCAGGTATTGGTCTCCTTCCACAGACAGCCTCTTCTCGAGATCGAGCACCTCCTCCCTGAGGGCCTTGATCTCAGCATCGCGCTGCCTGCTGGCACCTCTGGTATACTCCTGACACACGAGGCGCAGATGAACCTTGCCCACGTCCCACCACTGCTCTAACGTGGCAAAGTCTGACCTGCAACCTCTCCAGGCCATCCAAAAGTCTCGGACCGACGTCTCAAACCCCTTGTCCTCCAACAAAGTATTGTTGAAGTGCCAATATGCGGCTGAAGGTGCTGCAGGTAGCAGCGTCACCGTCACGGACGCACAATTGTGGTCCGAAAACGGCGCCAGCCTAATGGCACTGGACTGGGCTCGCGACAGGCTGTGGCTGGAAATATACAGCCTGTCTATCCGGGACCAGGACATCCGTTCACCCCTAAACACCCTAACATGTGTGAACTCAGTGGATGCCTCAGGATGTTGTTCTCGCCAGACGTCTACCAAGGAGTAGCGGGTGATGACCTCCCGCAAGGCCGACGCAGAACACGGGTGTGGCTCCGGACCATTCCGGTCTTTCCGAGCCTCGAGGGTACAGTTAAAATCACCCCCGAGCACCACGTATTCGTTCGTGTCGACTGTCTCCAGGTATTCAGACATTCTGACGAAGAACTGCCTTCTCAGGGGTCCGGTGGCAGGAGCATACACGTTCAGGAAATTAAACGTGTAGTCCTCGTGTCGGACCCTGATATGCAACAGGCGACCTGGAACAACCGTTTTGGCAAGCAGCAGCTCAGGTTGAAAGGATTCAGAGAACAGGGTCACCACCCCACAAGATGTCGAAGTGAGGTGGCTGAAAAAGACCTTGCCTCGCCACTCCAGATGCCAGCTGGCTTCAGCCTCTGGAGTGGTATGGGTTTCCTGCAGGAAACTCACAGAATACTTTCCCTTCTGTAAAAAGGAGAGTACCTGGAACCTGCGCAACCCGTCCTTACAGCTGTTTACGTTAAGCGTACCGATGCTCAAAGCCATTGGTAGTCAAAGAGTTTTTCCGTCCCACAGGCGCTCAGGGTGCTATACCCCGAGAAGCCTTTACGTGCTCTCGCATCAATTTGTAGAACTTTAGGGCACGAACATGTTCATTAGACCCTGAGATTCTGGCCTTGCGGTTGGCCCTGGTGTATACAAAAAGAGAGTGGAGAATGAACGAAGCATCCTTCCACTTCTTGAGGGCCAACTTCACCTTCTTTTTTCCTTGCTTGTGAAGGGTATCTCCTAGGAACTCATCTATCTCCTGGGCAGGGATAACGGGGCTCAAGGAGCCCACCGACTCTGCGGTGCCAGAGGATGCCTCACCGAGCCCCAACTCCCCAAGCTCCTCTTGGCTGAAAAACTCAAGACCCCCGCCCCTCTCTGTGGGAGCCTTTCTCAGCCCTAGAGTGGGTCCCCTCTTCGGTGTTTCCACGAGGGGGTCCACTATATCCTCCACATCCAACCCCTGGGTAGAATCTTCAGGGGTATCTGGAGGCGGTATGATGGAGGCAGCGGTCTCCCGAGTGTCCTCGGGGGCCACAGAGGCACCCAGTGCCCTCCTAATCTCCTCTATCGCCGTGTGGATAAATGGGATGCCACAGGTGTTCTCACCAACCGCGGGAGGGCACTCGCCAACCGCGGGAGGGCACTCGCCAACCGCGGGAGGGCACTCGCCAACCGCTGGAGGGCACTCGCCAACCGCTGGAGGGCACTCGCCAACCGCGGGAGGGCACTCGCCAACCGCGGGAGGGCACTCGCCAACCGCTGGAGGGCACTCGCCAACCGCTGGAGGGCACTCCTCAGCATGCACCCCAAGGAGAGAGTCCAGCTTGGCAGTCATCTCTGACAAAGACCAAAACTCTCTGCGAAGAGGGCTCACGTCAGACACCCTCCAAGTGTATCCTGAATTGCTCGCTAAAGCCTCCTCTCCTACACCTGCCTTCCCCGCTCCATCCTCTAAATCCTCAACCATGGGGGTCAGCCCTAGCCAATCCCCTCCTTCCGGTGACATAAAACCTGACTCGGCCTCAGGCGCTTCACCCAAAGGTGGTACAGCCGGAGGGAGATTCTGGTCGACCCCCGAGTCTCCGAAGACAGCTACTTTCGGTGTGATAGGTTCACCGAAGCACAAGTCCCCGGGGGATGTTCTCCAACTGGGAGGAGTGTTGGAAGGTTTCCCAACGTCCATTTCTAGGGGCAAAGCCTCATGTTGTTGAGCACTTTGACCTTCCACCCCAGGGACGCCGGGTACCTCCTCTTCCCCTTGTATTCCCTCCAGATCTTTGAGGGGGGGGGGCTGCATATTTATGGATTCCGGCTCACACTGGCTAATCCTAACCAGTGGGCCGGACAGGGCCACCCTGTGCGGAATTGCTGTTACATTCCGCTTCGGAGACTTCTGAGGGTGAACGTAATACGGTTCACCCTCCTCGCCCTCCTCAATCACCCTCTTGTTTTTGTTTTTAAAAGGCTTCTTCCTGGGGGGTGCTTCCCCAGAAGAGGGTGCCACTGTCTCTCCAGCCGGAGCTTCCTCCTGCTCCCCCGCACCCTGTACGGTGCTTACATTGGGGGTAAGGTGTTCTTGGGGGGGGACAGTGACAACAGAGGGTGACTGTTCTGGGGTGACTCTTTTCTTCTCCCTCTTTTTTGGGGGGAGAGGTTCAGATGTCACTGTTTGAGATGGAGCAGTGACATCTTCTGTGGTCCCAGGGGGGACCTGGGCTCTCAAGGGCTTTTCCTTCTCCCTCTGTTCTTTGGGGAGAGGTACAGACGTCACTGTTCCAGATGGGACAGCGACATCTCTTGTGGTCCCAGGACGGACCTGGGCCCCTGAGGGCCCCGCTGTGGTGGGCACAGCGGTACGGGGTGTCTTGGCAGAGGGAGGGGTGGGTGTAGGAGTTGGGATAGGTACTCTGTTCCCTTTGAGGCAACTCCTGCGAGTATGCCCCAGCTCCTTGCACAAATAGCACCTTACCCCCTCCGTGCCATAGTACACGGTGTATGTTATGCCCTCGTAGCGCACCCCAAAAGAACCCTCCACAGATTCAGTGCTCCCCGGCAGCAGCAGTTGTACCTGCCGCCTAAATGAGAGCACATGCCTCAGCGCCCTATCTCTACAGCCCAAAGATAATTTTATTATGGGGGACTTAATGTCTCCCAGGGCTTGCAGGTATGGCTTCATGAGGCTATCTGGGATGAAGGGGGGCACATTTGACAGAATGACCTTTGTGCCTAACCCCTCCATTGGCTCTATAGGGATGTATTTCCCCCCTACACTGATGCCTTTCTGCACCAGGGTGTGAGTGGCAGCCAGCGTACGGAGGAAGAAAATGCCCCTCCCATACATTTTGCTGGCCGCCACCACAGCAGAGGGACCCACCACATCAGCCACAGCCCTCACATATATCTCCATGTTTAGGCCAGGAGACATTGGGCACCTCACCCCAAGCTTCCTGCTCAGACAGGGCGTGGCCCCAACATTGTTGTTGCTGGGGCCATCGCCTGTAACTGCCACATGCGCCCATGTTGGAACTGGGACTGCAGGGGTTACGCTGCTAACAGGTGCTGGGGGAGGCGTGGCCAGGGCACTGGAAGGACCAGGCCTAGGGCTGTGACTAAGAGTGTTGCTCCTAGGGGCCACAGTTTTTGGTGTTTTATATCCGGGCGTCGCCCCCGTTGCCGCACTTGTCCTATTCCCCTTTCCAGGCATGATAACAAATAAGCCTCTAAGTCAGGGGAGGGTATTGCTTAGGGAGAGAGGTACAGAGAGGAAACTGTCTCTTTAAGAAGAGATCTCTCTGCAAGGGGAAAAAAACAGCAGCTTTTAAAAACCTGCTGCAGTTTTAAATCTTTTTCCCCTTATTGGTTACTCTCTCTCTGTTGTAATAAGCAATCACCACAATTTTACAAGTCTTTATAGAAAAGACACAGAGCTCTCAATTGCAAGTGAGAAAGGAATCAGGCTTAAGAAAACAAAAGAGTGAAATTGGAAGTTTAAACAACCAGTAAAAACCTCCAGTAGTGAGGGAGGAGAGAGGGGGTAAGACTGCAGTTTTCCAGCCAGCTAAACTGTAGCTATGCTGGGTTAAAACACTGCAGCCCCTGGGTGAAAACCAAAAACGGTTTTTAATCCTGAAAAAGCACCCAAAACCCTCTATAAAACTCCCAGTATACTCACAGTATACTCCCCCACAGATCCACAACAAAATATAACAAAAAAAAAAAAAAAAAAGAAAGAATAAAGCCGATTCCTTACCAAATGCCTGGGAGCTCTGCACATACGCTTCTGAATGGAAGGAGAAGCAGGATCCAGCCAGGAAAAAACACTCACAGCCAAACTGCAAGCAGGCAAGTTCCCCTGAGTGGAAGATGCTATGGAGTGAGCCCATAACCATTTAAATGTGGGAGGGGGTGAGCTTAAATTAAGTAGGAGGTTGCCAACCTCCAATCAGCCATGACTAGCTGGACAAGAATTGTAAAACATACTGGACACCTAACAAGCTCCTATTAAACCCCCAAAATACCCACAACATATATATAAGCATATGAGTATCAGAGGAGTGCTACTGAGCATGGCAATATGCATTAAAACCAGAGACATAACATAAAACACAGACAAAGCTCAGTTTTTAGTACATCTAGTGAGACTCATACACGGTACAGTGCCTAAATATATATGGATAAATATCTAATAAGTAAATGGTCTTTTAGTTTGACATTTTTGGCCAAAATTGTTGTAAGCCCCTGAGCCAACGCCAAGGCAGACCACATATCAGGGGTCCCTAACGCTAATATAAATTCTTAATAACCTGTTTAATAACAGGAAGAATGATTTATAGTAAATCTGTCAATATTAGCTGCAAAGTTCTGTCTGACTGAAGCTTTTATTAACCTGTACATTACCAGGAAAAGCACTCTGTATTAGAGATGTCACAGCCAAACTGCAAGCAGGCAAGTTCCCCTGAGTGGACCTATTTTGATCTGGTTTGAAACTGATTGGCCGGCGAAGCCGGCCAATTCAGTTAAACAACAATTCTACTTGTTACCAAGTAGAACAAAGAAAAAACCAGTCAAACAAAAAAGTAAATGAATCCAACAAGTACACTGCTAAAGTGCACTTAAAACAGAAGGGTTAATTCTGAAGAACCCTTGATGGGGGGTACCGAGCAAAGCACCCCGCCTAATGCCCACTGGGAGGCAAACTCTGAAACCGTCCCAGTGGACTCGGCGTACGAGTACTCTGCCCGAATACGGGAGTGCACCAGCGCCCGGAACATGGCCACGATGTTTGTTGGGACCCTCCCCTCCAAACACTGCTTCCTGGTTTTACAAATGACTACCTTAGCCAATGCCAGGAGCAGGTTGACCAGGAGATCCCTAGGCTTATCGTTCCGGGACACTGGGCACCCAAAAATAAAAAGTTGAGGGGAAAAACCCAGCCAGAACTGCAGGAGAAGGCTCCTCAAGAAGGACATGAGGGGCTGCAGTCTAGCGCAACTCGAATAAATGTGATATACGGACTCCCGCTCGCCACAGAAGGGACAGGCGGCGGGGGAGTCCGTGAAGTGTGCCAAATACTCTCCTGTGCTCAGTGCACCGTGGAGGACCCTCCAACCCAAATCCCCGGCGGGACCGGGAACCAAAGATGAATAGAGTTCCCTCCACCGGGGTCTCTCGCCCTCGTTCGCAGGGAATACCCGCCTCCAGATGGTGTCTGGGCGGGTGACAAGGGCGAGGTAATGCACTATATGGAGCACAAGAGAATACAGGACTTTCCTCGGCATGCCGCGGAAACACGCCGGGGACATATCCCCCAACTTGCTGAGGTTGGGGGAAAGAAGAGCCAGAGGGGGTTGCCGTGGCTTCGGTTCCACGCAAAAATCCGGAGAGCTGAAGTTGATAGGCTGACAAGGCTCTCCGGTCTGTAATAACCCCTCAATGAAGGTGCGTGAGTCGGGGTGGATGGCATCCGTAATCTCCTGGATCAAGCGACGAGGGACGCGGGCAGTACGCAGACCCATACGGGGCGCGAGCACCTCTGCTCTTACCCAGTATCGCCGCCCATAGTCCAGGAGATCCCCGACTCTGGTCACCTGCGCCAGGATTAGCCGGCGGCAAATAGAGGGTGAATCCAACATCCGAGCCCCCACTGCCGGATTATACAGCAGGGGCTCGGCGAGGAAATCAACCCCCACCGCCTGCCCCTTCCTGGTCGCAGAGACCAGTTTCCAGGCCTTAAGTAAGTCCCGATAGTATGCCGGCAGCACCGAGAGGTCTCTACCTAAACCCTCGGGCCTGATGATAAACAGTTGCCGATCATACCTCATATTGGGCAGCTGGCGAAAGAAACTGGTTGCCAGCTGGCACCACTGCGGAGACGGATCTGCGAATAGGTATCTCTGCAGGTATTGGAGGCGGAAAGTGTGTAACTGGGAGCGAACACACACCACTCCCTGTCCACCCTCCTCCAAAGGGAGACACGCAACTCCCGCAGAGACCCAATGCTTCCCTATCCAAAGAAAATCCATCAACTTCCTCTGGATCTTGTTGATAAATTCGGGGGTCGGACCCATGGCTATCAGCCGGTGCCAAAGCTGACTGGCCACCAGCTGATTAATCACCAGGGTTCTTCCCCTGAGGGAAAGCATTCTCGACAGATACACCCATGACCCCAGACGAGCAACGACCCGTTCTTCAAGATCACTGAAGTTTTCCGGGGCCGGGACCTCCGCAGCAGACAGGTAGACTCCCAGATACTTGAGAGTATCGCCCTCCCACGAGACATTCCGAAACGCGGGGGGCAAGGAGTCCACCTGTAAGGGACCCACCAGAATGCCAGAACACTTGGACCAGTTGATCCGAGCAGAAGAGGCCGCGGTATAGACCTCTTGGCACGCTTGTGCCCGCTCTAGATCATCTAGGTCCTGGGCCACGAGGAGCACGTCATCGGCATAAGCCGACAGGACTACCCGCATGTCAGGTTCCCGCAGCACCAGCCCGGTGAGCCTCCTCCTCAGTAGGCAGAGGAAGGGCTCAATGGCCAGCGCGTACAGTTGCCCAGACAGGGGGCACCCTTGACGTACTCCCCGACCAAACACAAAAGGTGCCGTCAGGGACCAGTTGATCTTCACCAGACACTCTGCAGAGGCGTACAGCATCTGGAGAAAGCCCACAAATTGTGGGCCGAAGCCAAACGCCTGCAGGGTCTGCATAAGGTAACGGTGATCCACTCTGTCAAACGCCTTCTCTTGATCTAGGGACAGGAAGGCGAGTGATAGACCAGTCCTTTGTGCGTAATGCATCAGGTCCCGGACCAGAAAGATGTTGTCATGAATACTCCGGCCCGGGACAGTATAGGACTGGTCGGGGTGAATCACCTCTGCCAGCACGGACTTGAGCCTCAGCGAAAGCGCTTTGGCTACGATCTTATAGTCCGTGCTGAGCAGTGATACCGGTCGCCAGTTGGAAATCTGGCGGAGATCCCCCTTCTTCGGCAGCAGAGACAGTATTGCCCGCCGACACGAAAGGGGCATCTCACCGGTCTCCAGGGCTTCGGCTAGGACCTCGGTGAAATCAGGTCCCAGCATCTCCCAGAAAAACCTGAAGAACTCCACAGTCAGCCCGTCCAGACCCGGCGTTTTTCCGCGGGACATGAGATTGAGGGCTTCAGAGAGCTCGGCCATGGTCAAAGGTAACTCAAGCAGCTCCCTTCCATCCTCACTGACCGTGGGAAGCCCCTCCCATAAGACCCTGCATTTATCTGGCTGGATTGACTCCGGAGAGAAAAGATCTACATAGAATCTCCGGGTTCTGTCCCGGATGCTCTCCGGGTCAGTCAAAGGAGTACCGTCCTCTGCCAACAAGCAGGTGATATGTCTACGGTTTCCCCTCTTTTTCTCCAGCGCGTAGAAGAGTCGCGACCCGCGATCCATCTCGCGAAGGAAGTGGATGCGGGATCGCACATACGCCCCCCGAGCTCTCCGATCTTCCAAGTCCCGGAGAGCGTACTTCCTCTCCACGTACATACTCTGCAGGTATTGGTCTCCTTCCACAGACAGCCTCTTCTCGAGATCGAGCACCTCCTCCCTGAGGGCCTTGATCTCAGCATCGCGCTGCCTGCTGGCACCTCTGGTATACTCCTGACACACGAGGCGCAGATGAACCTTGCCCACGTCCCACCACTGCTCTAACGTGGCAAAGTCTGACCTGCAACCTCTCCAGGCCATCCAAAAGTCTCGGACCGACGTCTCAAACCCCTTGTCCTCCAACAAAGTATTGTTGAAGTGCCAATATGCGGCTGAAGGTGCTGCAGGTAGCAGCGTCACCGTCACGGACGCACAATTGTGGTCCGAAAACGGCGCCAGCCTAATGGCACTGGACTGGGCTCGCGACAGGCTGTGGCTGGAAATATACAGCCTGTCTATCCGGGACCAGGACATCCGTTCACCCCTAAACACCCTAACATGTGTGAACTCAGTGGATGCCTCAGGATGTTGTTCTCGCCAGACGTCTACCAAGGAGTAGCGGGTGATGACCTCCCGCAAGGCCGACGCAGAACACGGGTGTGGCTCCGGACCATTCCGGTCTTTCCGAGCCTCGAGGGTACAGTTAAAATCACCCCCGAGCACCACGTATTCGTTCGTGTCGACTGTCTCCAGGTATTCAGACATTCTGACGAAGAACTGCCTTCTCAGGGGTCCGGTGGCAGGAGCATACACGTTCAGGAAATTAAACGTGTAGTCCTCGTGTCGGACCCTGATATGCAACAGGCGACCTGGAACAACCGTTTTGGCAAGCAGCAGCTCAGGTTGAAAGGATTCAGAGAACAGGGTCACCACCCCACAAGATGTCGAAGTGAGGTGGCTGAAAAAGACCTTGCCTCGCCACTCCAGATGCCAGCTGGCTTCAGCCTCTGGAGTGGTATGGGTTTCCTGCAGGAAACTCACAGAATACTTTCCCTTCTGTAAAAAGGAGAGTACCTGGAACCTGCGCAACCCGTCCTTACAGCTGTTTACGTTAAGCGTACCGATGCTCAAAGCCATTGGTAGTCAAAGAGTTTTTCCGTCCCACAGGCGCTCAGGGTGCTATACCCCGAGAAGCCTTTACGTGCTCTCGCATCAATTTGTAGAACTTTAGGGCACGAACATGTTCATTAGACCCTGAGATTCTGGCCTTGCGGTTGGCCCTGGTGTATACAAAAAGAGAGTGGAGAATGAACGAAGCATCCTTCCACTTCTTGAGGGCCAACTTCACCTTCTTTTTTCCTTGCTTGTGAAGGGTATCTCCTAGGAACTCATCTATCTCCTGGGCAGGGATAACGGGGCTCAAGGAGCCCACCGACTCTGCGGTGCCAGAGGATGCCTCACTGAGCCCCAACTCCCCAAGCTCCTCTTGGCTGAAAAACTCAAGACCCCCGCCCCTCTCTGTGGGAGCCTTTCTCAGCCCTAGAGTGGGTCCCCTCTTTGGTGTTTCCACGAGGGGGTCCACTATATCCTCCACATCCAACCCCTGGGTAGAATCTTCAGGGGTATCTGGAGGCGGTATGATGGAGGCAGCGGTCTCCCGAGTGTCCTCGGGGGCCACAGAGGCACCCAGTGCCCTCCTAATCTCCTCTATCGCCGTGTGGATAAATGGGATGCCACAGGTGTTCTCGCCAACCGCGGGAGGGCACTCGCCAACCGCGGGAGGGCACTCGCCAACCGCGGGAGGGCACTCGCCAACCGCGGGAGGGCACTCGCCAACCGCTGGAGGGCACTCGCCAACCGCTGGAGGGCACTCGCCAACCGCGGGAGGGTACTCGCCAACCGCGGGAGGGCACTCCTCAGCATGCACCCCAAGGAGAGAGTCCAGCTTGGCAGTCATCTCTGACAAAGACCAAAACTCTCTGCGAAGAGGGCTCACGTCAGACACCCTCCAAGTGTATCCTGAATTGCTCGCTAAAGCCTCCTCTCCTACACCTGCCTTCCCCGCTCCATCCTCTAAATCCTCAACCATGGGGGTCAGCCCTAGCCAATCCCCTCCTTCCGGTGACATAAAACCTGACTCGGCCTCAGGCGCTTCACCCAAAGGTGGTACAGCCGGAGGGAGATTCTGGTCGACCCCCGAGTCTCCGAAGACAGCTACTTTCGGTGTGATAGGTTCACCGAAGCACAAGTCCCCGGGGGATGTTCTCCAACTGGGAGGAGTGTTGGAAGGCTTCCCAACGTCCATTTCTAGGGGCAAAGCCTCATGTTGTTGAGCACTTTGACCTTCCACCCCAGGGACGCCGGGTACCTCCTCTTCCCCTTGTATTCCCTCCAGATCTTCGAGGGGGGGGGGGCTGCATATTTATGGATTCCGGCTCACACTGGCTAATCCTAACCAGTGGGCCGGACAGGGCCACCCTGTGCGGAATTGCTGTTACATTCCGCTTCGGAGACTTCTGAGGGTGAACGTAATACGGTTCACCCTCCTCGCCCTCCTCAATCACCCTCTTGTTTTTGTTTTTAAAAGGCTTCTTCCTGGGGGGTGCTTCCCCAGAAGAGGGTGCCACTGTCTCTCCAGCCGGAGCTTCCTCCTGCTCCCCCGCACCCTGTACGGTGCTTACATTGGGGGTAAGGTGTTCTTGGGGGGGGACAGTGACAACAGAGGGTGACTGTTCTGGGGTGACTCTTTTCTTCTCCCTCTTTTTTGGGGGGAGAGGTTCAGATGTCACTGTTTGAGATGGAGCAGTGACATCTTCTGTGGTCCCAGGGGGGACCTGGGCTCTCAAGGGCTTTTCCTTCTCCCTCTGTTCTTTGGGGAGAGGTACAGACGTCACTGTTCCAGATGGGACAGCGACATCTCTTGTGGTCCCAGGACGGACCTGGGCCCCTGAGGGCCCCGCTGTGGTGGGCACAGCGGTACGGGGTGTCTTGGCAGAGGGAGGGGTGGGTGTAGGAGTTGGGATAGGTACTCTGTTCCCTTTGAGGCAACTCCTGCGAGTATGCCCCAGCTCCTTGCACAAATAGCACCTTACCCCCTCCGTGCCATAGTACACGGTGTATGTTATGCCCTCGTAGCGCACCCCAAAAGAACCCTCCACAGATTCAGTGCTCCCCGGCAGCAGCAGTTGTACCTGCCGCCTAAATGAGAGCACATGCCTCAGCGCCCTATCTCTACAGCCCAAAGATAATTTTATTATGGGGGACTTAATGTCTCCCAGGGCTTGCAGGTATGGCTTCATGAGGCTATCTGGGATGAAGGGGGGCACATTTGACAGAATGACCTTTGTGCCTAACCCCTCCATTGGCTCTATAGGGATGTATTTCCCCCCTACACTGATGCCTTTCTGCACCAGGGTGTGAGTGGCAGCCAGCGTACGGAGGAAGAAAATGCCCCTCCCATACATTTTGCTGGCCGCCACCACAGCAGAGGGACCCACCACATCAGCCACAGCCCTCACATATATCTCCATGTTTAGGCCAGGAGACATTGGGCACCTCACCCCAAGCTTCCTGCTCAGACAGGGCGTGGCCCCAACATTGTTGTTGCTGGGGCCATCGCCTGCAACTGCCACATGCGCCCATGTTGGAACTGGGACTGCAGGGGTTACGCTGCTAACAGGTGCTGGGGGAGGCGTGGCCAGGGCACTGGAAGGACCAGGCCTAGGGCTGTGACTAAGAGTGTTGCTCCTAGGGGCCACAGTTTTTGGTGTTTTATATCCGGGCGTCGCCCCCGTTGCCGCACTTGTCCTATTCCCCTTTCCAGGCATGATAACAAATAAGCCTCTAAGTCAGGGGAGGGTATTGCTTAGGGAGAGAGGTACAGAGAGGAAACTGTCTCTTTAAGAAGAGATCTCTCTGCAAGGGGAAAAAACAGCAGCTTTTAAAAACCTGCTGCAGTTTTAAATCTTTTTCCCCTTATTGGTTACTCTCTCTCTGTTGTAATAAGCAATCACCACAATTTTACAAGTCTTTATAGAAAAGACACAGAGCTCTCAATTGCAAGTGAGAAAGGAATCAGGCTTAAGAAAACAAAAGAGTGAAATTGGAAGTTTAAACAACCAGTAAAAACCTCCAGTAGTGAGGGAAGGAGAGAGGGGGTAAGACTGCAGTTTTCCAGCCAGCTAAACTGCAGCTATGCTGGGTTAAAACACTGCAGCCCCTGGGTGAAAACCAAAAACGGTTTTTAATCCTGAAAAAGCACCCAAAACCCTCTATAAAACTCCCAGTATACTCACAGTATACTCCCCCACAGATCCACAACAAAATATAACAAAAAAAAAAGAAAGAATAAAGCCGATTCCTTACCAAATGCCTGGGAGCTCTGCACATACGCTTCTGAATGGAAGGAGAAGCAGGATCCAGCCAGGAAAAAGCACTCACAGCCAAACTGCAAGCAGGCAAGTTCCCCTGAGTGGACCTATTTTGATCTGGTTTGAAACTGATTGGCCGGCGAAGCCGGCCAATTCAGTTAAACAACAATTCTACTTGTTACCAAGTAGAACAAAGAAAAAACCAGTCAAACAAAAAAGTAAATGAATCCAACAAGTACACTGCTAAAGTGCACTTAAAACAGAAGGGTTAATTCTGAAGAACCCTTGATGGGGGGTACAGAGCAAAGCACCCCGCCTAACGCCCACTGGGAGGCAAACTCTGAAACCGTCCCAGTGGACTCGGCGTACGAGTACTCTGCCCGAATACGGGAGTGCACCAGCGCCCGGAACATGGCCACGATGTTTGTTGGGACCCTCCCCTCCAAACACTGCTTCCTGGTTTTACAAATGGCTACCTTAGCCAATGCCAGGAGCAGGTTGACCAGGAGATCCCTAGGCTTATCGTTCCGGGACACTGGGCACCCAAAAATAAAAAGTTGAGGGGAAAAACCCAGCCAGAACTGCAGGAGAAGGCTCCTCAAGAAGGACATGAGGGGCTGCAGTCTAGCGCAACTCGAATAAATGTGATATACGGACTCCCGCTCGCCACAGAAGGGACAGGCGGCGGGGGAGTCCGTGAAGTGTGCCAAATACTCTCCTGTGCTCAGTGCACCATGGAGGACCCTCCAACCCAAATCCCCGGCGGGACCGGGAACCAAAGATGAATAGAGTTCCCTCCACCGGGGTCTCTCGCCCTCGTTCGCAGGGAATACCCGCCTCCAGATGGTGTCTGGGCGGGTGACAAGGGCGAGGTAATGCACTATATGGAGCACAAGAGAATACAGGACTTTCCTCGGCATGCCGCGGAAACACGCCGGGGACATATCCCCCAACTTGCTGAGGTTGGGGGAAAGAAGAGCCCGAGGGGGTTGCCGTGGCTTCGGTTCCACGCAAAAATCCGGAGAGCTGAAGTTGATAGGCTGACAAGGCTCTCCGGTCTGCAATAACCCCTCAATGAAGGTGCGTGAGTCGGGGTGGATGGCATCCGTAATCTCCTGGATCAAGCGACGAGGGACGCGGGCAGTACGCAGACCCATACGGGGCGCGAGCACCTCTGCTCTTACCCAGTATCGCCGCCCATAGTCCAGGAGATCCCCGACTCTGGTCACCTGTGCCAGGATTAGCCGGCGGCAAATAGAGGGTGAATCCAACATCCGAGCCCCCACTGCCGGATTATACAGCAGGGGCTCGGCGAGGAAATCAACCCCCACCGCCTGTTCCTTCCTGGTCGCGGAGACCAGTTTCCAGGCCTTAAGTAAGTCCCGATAGTATGCCGGCAGCACCGAGAGGTCTCTACCTAAACCCTCGGGCCTGATGATAAACAGTTGCCGATCATACCTCATATTGCGCAGCTGGCGAAAGAAACTGGTTGCCAGCTGGCACCACTGCGGAGACGGATCTGCGAATAGGTATCTCTGCAGGTATTGGAGGCGGAAAGTGTGTAACTGGGAGCGAACACACACCACTCCCTGTCCACCCTCATCCAAAGGGAGACACGCAACTCCCGCAGAGACCCAATGCTTCCCTATCCAAAGAAAATCCATCAACTTCCTCTGGATCTTGTTGATAAATTCGGGGGTCGGACCCATGGCTATCAGCCGGTGCCAAAGCTGACTGGCCACCAGCTGATTAATCACCAGGGTTCTTCCCCTGAGGGAAAGCATTCTCGACAGATACACCCATGACCCCAGACGAGCAACGACCCGTTCTTCAAGATCACTGAAGTTTTCCGGGGCCGGGACCTCCGCAGCAGACAGGTAGACTCCCAGATACTTGAGAGTATCGCCCTCCCACGAGACATTCCGAAACGCGGGGGGCAAGGAGTCCACCTGTAAGGGACCCACCAGAATGCCAGAGCACTTGGACCAGTTGATCCGAGCAGAAGAGGCCGCGGTATAGACCTCTTGGCACGCTTGTGCCCGCTCTAGATCATCTAGGTCCTGGGCCACGAGGAGCACGTCATCGGCATAAGCCGACAGGACTACCCGCATGTCGGGTTCCCGCAGCACCAGCCCGGTGAGCCTCCTCCTCAGTAGGCAGAGGAAGGGCTCAATGGCCAGCGCGTACAGTTGCCCAGACAGGGGGCACCCTTGACGTACTCCCCGACCAAACACAAAAGGTGCCGTCAGGGACCAGTTGATCTTCACCAGACACTCTGCAGAGGCGTACAGCATCTGGAGAAAGCCCACAAATTGTGGGCCGAAGCCAAACGCCTGCAGGGTCTGCATAAGGTAACGGTGATCCACTCTGTCAAACGCCTTCTCTTGATCTAGGGACAGGAAGGCGAGTGATAGACCAGTCCTTTGTGCGTAATGCATCAGGTCCCGGACCAGAAAGATGTTGTCATGAATACTCCGGCCCGGGACAGTATAGGACTGGTCGGGGTGAATCACCTCTGCCAGCACGGACTTGAGCCTCAGCGAAAGCGCTTTGGCTACGATCTTATAGTCCGTGCTGAGCAGTGATACCGGTCGCCAGTTGGAAATCTGGCGGAGATCCCCCTTCTTCGGCAGCAGAGACAGTATTGCCCGCCGACACGAAAGGGGCATCTCACCGGTCTCCAGGGCTTCGGCTAGGACCTCGGTGAAATCAGGTCCCAGCATCTCCCAGAAAAACCTGAAGAACTCCACAGTCAGCCCGTCCAGACCCGGCGTTTTTCCGCGGGACATGAGATTGAGGGCTTCAGAGAGCTCGGCCATGGTCAAAGGTAACTCAAGCAGCTCCCTTCCATCCTCACTGACCGTGGGAAGCCCCTCCCATAAGACCCTGCATTTATCTGGCTGGATTGACTCCGGAGAGAAAAGATCTACATAGAATCTCCGGGTTCTGTCCCGGATGCTCTCCGGGTCAGTCAAAGGAGTACCGTCCTCTGCCAACAAGCAGGTGATATGTCTACGGTTTCCCCTCTTTTTCTCCAGCGCGTAGAAGAGTCGCGACCCGCGATCCATCTCGCGAAGGAAGTGGATGCGGGATCGCACATACGCCCCCCGAGCTCTCCGATCTTCCAAGTCCCGGAGAGCGTACTTCCTCTCCACGTACATACTCTGCAGGTATTGGTCTCCTTCCACAGACAGCCTCTTCTCGAGATCGAGCACCTCCTCCCTGAGGGCCTTGATCTCAGCATCGCGCTGCCTGCTGGCACCTCTGGTATACTCCTGACACACGAGGCGCAGATGAACCTTGCCCACGTCCCACCACTGCTCTAACGTGGCAAAGTCTGACCTGCAACCTCTCCAGGCCATCCAAAAGTCTCGGACCGACGTCTCAAACCCCTTGTCCTCCAACAAAGTATTGTTGAAGTGCCAATATGCGGCTGAAGGTGCTGCAGGTAGCAGCGTCACCGTCACGGACGCACAATTGTGGTCCGAAAACGGCGCCAGCCTAATGGCACTGGACTGGGCTCGCGACAGGCTGTGGCTGGAAATATACAGCCTGTCTATCCGGGACCAGGACATCCGTTCACCCCTAAACACCCTAACATGTGTGAACTCAGTGGATGCCTCAGGATGTTGTTCTCGCCAGACGTCTACCAAGGAGTAGCGGGTGATGACCTCCCGCAAGGCCGACGCAGAACACGGGTGTGGCTCCGGACCATTCCGGTCTTTCCGAGCCTCGAGGGTACAGTTAAAATCACCCCCGAGCACCACGTATTCGTTCGTGTCGACTGTCTCCAGGTATTCAGACATTCTGACGAAGAACTGCCTTCTCAGGGGTCCGGTGGCAGGAGCATACACGTTCAGGAAATTAAACGTGTAGTCCTCGTGTCGGACCCTGATATGCAACAGGCGACCTGGAACAACCGTTTTGGCAAGCAGCAGCTCAGGTTGAAAGGATTCAGAGAACAGGGTCACCACCCCACAAGATGTCGAAGTGAGGTGGCTGAAAAAGACCTTGCCTCGCCACTCCAGATGCCAGCTGGCTTCAGCCTCTGGAGTGGTATGGGTTTCCTGCAGGAAACTCACAGAATACTTTCCCTTCTGTAAAAAGGAGAGTACCTGGAACCTGCGCAACCCGTCCTTACAGCTGTTTACGTTAAGCGTACCGATGCTCAAAGCCATTGGTAGTCAAAGAGTTTTTCCGTCCCACAGGCGCTCAGGGTGCTATACCCCGAGAAGCCTTTACGTGCTCTCGCATCAATTTGTAGAACTTTAGGGCACGAACATGTTCATTAGACCCTGAGATTCTGGCCTTGCGGTTGGCCCTGGTGTATACAAAAAGAGAGTGGAGAATGAACGAAGCATCCTTCCACTTCTTGAGGGCCAACTTCACCTTCTTTTTTCCTTGCTTGTGAAGGGTATCTCCTAGGAACTCATCTATCTCCTGGGCAGGGATCACGGGGCTCAAGGAGCCCACCGACTCTGCGGTGCCAGAGGATGCCTCACTGAGCCCCAACTCCCCAAGCTCCTCTTGGCTGAAAAACTCAAGACCCCCGCCCCTCTCTGTGGGAGCCTTTCTCAGCCCTAGAGTGGGTCCCCTCTTTGGTGTTTCCACGAGGGGGTCCACTATATCCTCCACATCCAACCCCTGGGTAGAATCTTCAGGGGTATCTGGAGGCGGTATGATGGAGGCAGCGGTCTCCCGAGTGTCCTCGGGGGCCACAGAGGCACCCAGTGCCCTCCTAATCTCCTCTATCGCCGTGTGGATAAATGGGATGCCACAGGTGTTCTCACCAACCGCGGGAGGGCACTCGCCAACCGCGGGAGGGCACTCGCCAACCGCGGGAGGGCACTCGCCAACCGCAGGAGGGCACTCGCCAACCGCTGGAGGGCACTCGCCAACCGCGGGAGGGCACTCGCCAACCGCGGGAGGGCACTCGCCAACCGCGGGAGGGCACTCGCCAACCGCTGGAGGGCACTCGCCAACCGCTGGAGGGCACTCCTCAGCATGCACCCCAAGGAGAGAGTCCAGCTTGGCAGTCATCTCTGACAAAGACCAAAACTCTCTGCGAAGAGGGCTCACGTCAGACACCCTCCAAGTGTATCCTGAATTGCTCGCTAAAGCCTCCTCTCCTACACCTGCCTTCCCCGCTCCATCCTCTAAATCCTCAACCATGGGGGTCAGCCCTAGCCAATCCCCTCCTTCCGGTGACATAAAACCTGACTCGGCCTCAGGCGCTTCACCCAAAGGTGGTACAGCCGGAGGGAGATTCTGGTCGACCCCCGAGTCTCCGAAGACAGCTACTTTCGGTGTGATAGGTTCACCGAAGCACAAGTCCCCGGGGGATGTTCTCCAACTGGGAGGAGTGTTGGAAGGTTTCCCAACGTCCATTTCTAGGGGCAAAGCCTCATGTTGTTGAGCACTTTGACCTTCCACCCCAGGGACGCCGGGTACCTCCTCTTCCCCTTGTATTCCCTCCAGATCTTCGAGGGGGGGGGGCTGCATATTTATGGATTCCGGCTCACACTGGCTAATCCTAACCAGTGGGCCGGACAGGGCCACCCTGTGCGGAATTGCTGTTACATTCCGCTTCGGAGACTTCTGAGGGTGAACGTAATACGGTTCACCCTCCTCGCCCTCCTCAATCACCCTCTTGTTTTTGTTTTTAAAAGGCTTCTTCCTGGGGGGTGCTTCCCCAGAAGAGGGTGCCACTGTCTCTCCAGCCGGAGCTTCCTCCTGCTCCCCCGCACCCTGTACGGTGCTTACATTGGGGGTAAGGTGTTCTTGGGGGGGGACAGTGACAACAGAGGGTGACTGTTCTGGGGTGACTCTTTTCTTCTCCCTCTTTTTTGGGGGGAGAGGTTCAGATGTCACTGTTTGAGATGGAGCAGTGACATCTTCTGTGGTCCCAGGGGGGACCTGGGCTCTCAAGGGCTTTTCCTTCTCCCTCTGTTCTTTGGGGAGAGGTACAGACGTCACTGTTCCAGATAGGACAGCGACATCTCTTGTGGTCCCAGGACGGACCTGGGCCCCTGAGGGCCCCGCTGTGGTGGGCACAGCGGTACGGGGTGTCTTGGCAGAGGGAGGGGTGGGTGTAGGAGTTGGGATAGGTACTCTGTTCCCTTTGAGGCAACTCCTACGAATATGCCCCAGCTCCTTGCACAAATAGCACCTTACCCCCTCCGTGCCATAGTACACGGTGTATGTTATGCCCTCGTAGCGCACCCCAAAAGAACCCTCCACAGATTCAGTGCTCCCCGGCAGCAGCAGTTGTACCTGCCGCCTAAATGAGAGCACATGCCTCAGCGCCCTATCTCTACAGCCCAAAGATAATTTTATTATGGGGGACTTAATGTCTCCCAGGGCTTGCAGGTATGGCTTCATGAGGCTATCTGGGATGAAGGGGGGCACATTTGACAGAATGACCTTTGTGCCTAACCCCTCCATTGGCTCTATAGGGATGTATTTCCCCCCTACACTGATGCCTTTCTGCACCAGGGTGTGAGTGGCAGCCAGCGTACGGAGGAAGAAAATGCCCCTCCCATACATTTTGCTGGCCGCCACCACAGCAGAGGGACCCACCACATCAGCCACAGCCCTCACATATATCTCCATGTTTAGGCCAGGAGACATTGGGCACCTCACCCCAAGCTTCCTGCTCAGACAGGGCGTGGCCCCAACATTGTTGTTGCTGGGGCCATCGCCTGCAACTGCCACATGCGCCCATGTTGGAACTGGGACTGCAGGGGTTACGCTGCTAACAGGTGCTGGGGGAGGCGTGGCCAGGGCACTGGAAGGACCAGGCCTAGGGCTGTGACTAAGAGTGTTGCTCCTAGGGGCCACAGTTTTTGGTGTTTTATATCCGGGCGTCGCCCCCGTTGCCGCACTTGTCCTATTCCCCTTTCCAGGCATGATAACAAATAAGCCTCTAAGTCAGGGGAGGGTATTGCTTAGGGAGAGAGGTACAGAGAGGAAACTGTCTCTTTAAGAAGAGATCTCTCTGCAAGGGGAAAAAACAGCAGCTTTTAAAAACCTGCTGCAGTTTTAAATCTTTTTCCCCTTATTGGTTACTCTCTCTCTGTTGTAATAAGCAATCACCACAATTTTACAAGTCTTTATAGAAAAGACACAGAGCTCTCAATTGCAAGTGAGAAAGGAATCAGGCTTAAGAAAACAAAAGAGTGAAATTGGAAGTTTAAACAACCAGTAAAAACCTCCAGTAGTGAGGGAGGAGAGAGGGGGTAAGACTGCAGTTTTCCAGCCAGCTAAACTGCAGCTATGCTGGGTTAAAACACTGCAGCCCCTGGGTGAAAACCAACAACGGTTTTTAATCCTGAAAAAGCACCCAAAACCCTCTATAAAACTCCCAGTATACTCACAGTATACTCCCCCACAGATCCACAACAAAATATAACAAAAAAAAAAAAAAAAAAGAAAGAATAAAGCCGATTCCTTACCAAATGCCTGGGAGCTCTGCACATACGCTTCTGAATGGAAGGAGAAGCAGGATCCAGCCAGGAAAAAACACTCACAGCCAAACTGCAAGCAGGCAAGTTCCCCTGAGTGGAAGATGCTATGGAGTGAGCCCATAACCATTTAAATGTGGGAGGGGGTGAGCTTAAATTAAGTAGGAGGTTGCCAACCTCCAATCAGCCATGACTAGCTGGACAAGAATTGTAAAACATACTATCTCACTCCATAGCATCTTCCACTCAGGGGAACTTGCCTGCTTGCAGTTTGGCTGTGAGTGTTTTTTCCTGGCTGGATCCTGCTTCTCCTTCCATTCAGAAGCGTATGTGCAGAGCTCCCAAGCATTTGGTAAGGAATCGGCTTTATTCTTTCTTTATTTGTTATATTTTGTTGTGGATCTGTGGGGGAGTATACTGTGAGTATACTGGGAGTTTTATAGAGGGTTTTGGGTGCATTTTCAGGATTAAAAACCGTTTTTTGGTTTTCACCCAGGGGCTGCAGTGTTTTTAACCCAGCATAGCTGCAGTTTAGCTGGCTGGAAAACTGCAGTCTTACCCCCTCTCTCCTCCCTCACTACTGGAGGTTTTTACTGGTTGTTTAAACTTCCAATTTCACTCTTTTGTTTTCTTAAGCCTGATTCCTTTCTCACTTGCAATTGAGAGCTCTGTGTCTTTTCTATAAAGACTTGTAAAATTGTGGTGATTGCTTATTACAACAGAGAGAGAGTAACCAATAAGGGGAAAAAGATTTAAAACTGCAGCAGGTTTTTAAAAGCTGCTGTTTTTTTCCCCTTGCAGAGAGATCTCTTCTTAAAGAGACAGTTTCCTCTCTGTACCTCTCTCCATAAGCAATACCCTCCCCTGACTTAGAGGCTTATTTGTTATCATGCCTGGAAAGGGGAATAGGACAAGTGCGGCAACGGGGGCGACGCCCGGATATAAAACACCAAAAACTGTGGCCCCTAGCAGCAACACTCTTAGTCACAGCCCTAGGCCTGGTCCTTCCAGTGCCCTGGCCACGCCTCCCCCAGCACCTGTTAGCAGCGTAACCCCTGCAGTCCCAGTTCCAACATGGGCGCATGTGGCAGTTGCAGGCGATGGCCCCAGCAACAACAATGTTGGGGCCACGCCCTGTCTGAGCAGGAAGCTTGGGGTGAGGTGCCCAATGTCTCCTGGCCTAAACATGGAGATATATGTGAGGGCTGTGGCTGATGTGGTGGGTCCCTCTGCTGTGGTGGCGGCCAGCAAAATGTATGGGAGGGGCATTTTCTTCCTCCGTACGCTGGCTGCCACTCACACCCTGGTGCAGAAAGGCATCAGTGTAGGGGGGAAATACATCCCTATAGAGCCAATGGAGGGGTTAGGCACAAAGGTCATTCTGTCAAATGTGCCCCCCTTCATCCCAGATAGCCTCATGAAGCCATACCTGCAAGCCCTGGGAGACATTAAGTCCCCCATAATAAAATTATCTTTGGGCTGTAGAGATAGGGCGCTGAGGCATGTGCTCTCATTTAGGCGGCAGGTACAACTGCTGCTGCCGGGGAGCACTGAATCTGTGGAGGGTTCTTTTGGGGTGCGCTACGAGGGCATAACATACACCGTGTACTATGGCACGGAGGGGGTAAGGTGCTATTTGTGCAAGGAGCTGGGGCATACTCGCAGGAGTTGCCTCAAAGGGAACAGAGTACTTATCCCAACTCCTACACCCACCCCTCCCTCTGCCAAGACACCCCGTACCGCTGTGCCCACCACAGCGGGGCCCTCAGGGGCCCAGGTCCGTCCTGGGACCACAAGAGATGTCGCTGTCCCATCTGGAACAGTGACGTCTGTACCTCTCCCCAAAGAACAGAGGGAGAAGGAAAAGCCCTTGAGAGCCCAGGTCCCCCCTGGGACCACAGAAGATGTCACTGCTCCATCTCAAACAGTGACATCTGAACCTCTCCCCCCAAAAAAGAGGGAGAAGAAAAGAGTCACCCCAGAACAGTCACCCTCTGTTGTCACTGTCCCCCCCCAAGAACACCTTACCCCCAATGTAAGCACCGTACAGGGTGCGGGGGAGCAGGAGGAAGCTCCGGCTGGAGAGACAGTGGCACCCTCTTCTGGGGAAGCACCCCCCAGGAAGAAGCCTTTTAAAAACAAAAACAAGAGGGTGATTGAGGAGGGCGAGGAGGGTGAACCGTATTACGTTCACCCTCAGAAGTCTCCGAAGCGGAATGTAACAGCAATTCCGCACAGGGTGGCCCTGTCCGGCCCACTGGTTAGGATTAGCCAGTGTGAGCCGGAATCCATAAATATGCAGCCCCCCCCCCTCGAAGATCTGGAGGGAATACAAGGGGAAGAGGAGGTACCCGGCGTCCCTGGGGTGGAAGGTCAAAGTGCTCAACAACATGAGGCTTTGCCCCTAGAAATGGACGTTGGGAAGCCTTCCAACACTCCTCCCAGTTGGAGAACATCCCCCGGGGACTTGTGCTTCGGTGAACCTATCACACCGAAAGTAGCTGTCTTCGGAGACTCGGGGGTCGACCAGAATCTCCCTCCGGCTGTACCACCTTTGGGTGAAGCGCCTGAGGCCGAGTCAGGTTTTATGTCACCGGAAGGAGGGGATTGGCTAGGGCTGACCCCCATGGTTGAGGATTTAGAGGATGGAGCAGGGAAGAAAGGTGTAGGAGAGGAGGCTTTAGTGAGCAATTCGGGATACACCTGGAGGGTGTCTGACGTGAGCCCTCTTCGCAGAGAGTTTTGGTCTTTGTCAGAGATGACTGCCAAGCTGGACTCTCTCCTTGAGGTGCATGCTGAGGAGTGCCCTCCCGCGGTTGGCGAGTGCCCTCCCGCGGTTGGCGAGTGCCCTCCCGCGGTTGGCGAGTGCCCTCCCGCGGTTGGCGAGTGCCCTCCCGCGGTTGGCGAGTGCCCTCCCGCGGTTGGCGAGTGCCCTCCCGCGGTTGGTGAGAACACCTGTGGCATCCCATTTATCCACACGGCGATAGAGGAGATTAGGAGGGCACTGGGTGCCTCTGTGGCCCCCGAGGACACTCGGGAGACCGCTGCCTCCATCATACCGCCTCCAGATACCCCTGAAGATTCTACCCAGGGGTTGGATGTGGAGGATATAGTGGACCCCCTCGTGGAAACACCGAAGAGGGGACCCACTCTAGGGCTGAGAAAGGCTCCCACAGAGAGGGGCGGGGGTCTTGAGTTTTTCAGCCAAGAGGAGCTTGGGGAGTTGGGGCTCGGTGAGGCATCCTCTGGCACCGCAGAGTCGGTGGGCTCCTTGAGCCCCGTTATCCCTGCCCAGGAGATAGATGAGTTCCTAGGAGATACCCTTCACAAGCAAGGAAAAAAGAAGGTGAAGTTGGCCCTCAAGAAGTGGAAGGATGCTTCGTTCATTCTCCACTCTCTTTTTGTATACACCAGGGCCAACCGCAAGGCCAGAATCTCAGGGTCTAATGAACATGTTCGTGCCCTAAAGTTCTACAAATTGATGCGAGAGCACGTAAAGGCTTCTCGGGGTATAGCACCCTGAGCGCCTGTGGGACGGAAAAACTCTTTGACTACCAATGGCTTTGAGCATCGGTACGCTTAACGTAAACAGCTGTAAGGACGGGTTGCGCAGGTTCCAGGTACTCTCCTTTTTACAGAAGGGAAAGTATTCTGTGAGTTTCCTGCAGGAAACCCATACCACTCCAGAGGCTGAAGCCAGCTGGCATCTGGAGTGGCGAGGCAAGGTCTTTTTCAGCCACCTCACTTCGACATCTTGTGGGGTGGTGACCCTGTTCTCTGAATCCTTTCAACCTGAGCTGCTGCTTGCCAAAACGGTTGTTCCAGGTCGCCTGTTGCATATCAGGGTCCGACACGAGGACTACACGTTTAATTTCCTGAACGTGTATGCTCCTGCCACCGGACCCCTGAGAAGGCAGTTCTTCGTCAGAATGTCTGAATACCTGGAGACAGTCGACACGAACGAATACGTGGTGCTCGGGGGTGATTTTAACTGTACCCTCGAGGCTCGGAAAGACCGGAATGGTCCGGA
Source organism: Ascaphus truei (assembly GCF_040206685.1). Classification (NCBI taxonomy): domain Eukaryota; kingdom Metazoa; phylum Chordata; class Amphibia; order Anura; family Ascaphidae; genus Ascaphus; species Ascaphus truei. The sequence goes on along the minus strand of NC_134483.1, from coordinate 407,481,920 downwards.
GCCACACCCGTGTTCTGCGTCGGCCTTGCGGGAGGTCATCACCCGCTACTCCTTGGTAGACGTCTGGCGAGAACAACATCCTGAGGCATCCACTGAGTTCACACATGTTAGGGTGTTTAGGGGTGAACGGATGTCCTGGTCCCGGATAGACAGGCTGTATATTTCCAGCCACAGCCTGTCGCGAGCCCAGTCCAGTGCCATTAGGCTGGCGCCGTTTTCGGACCACAATTGTGCGTCCGTGACGGTGACGCTGCTACCTGCAGCACCTTCAGCCGCATATTGGCACTTCAACAATACTTTGTTGGAGGACAAGGGGTTTGAGACGTCGGTCCGAGACTTTTGGATGGCCTGGAGAGGTTGCAGGTCAGACTTTGCCACGTTAGAGCAGTGGTGGGACGTGGGCAAGGTTCATCTGCGCCTCGTGTGTCAGGAGTATACCAGAGGTGCCAGCAGGCAGCGCGATGCTGAGATCAAGGCCCTCAGGGAGGAGGTGCTCGATCTCGAGAAGAGGCTGTCTGTGGAAGGAGACCAATACCTGCAGAGTATGTACGTGGAGAGGAAGTACGCTCTCCGGGACTTGGAAGATCGGAGAGCTCGGGGGGCGTATGTGCGATCCCGCATCCACTTCCTTCGCGAGATGGATCGCGGGTCGCGACTCTTCTACGCGCTGGAGAAAAAGAGGGGAAACCGTAGACATATCACCTGCTTGTTGGCAGAGGACGGTACTCCTTTGACTGACCCGGAGAGCATCCGGGACAGAACCCGGAGATTCTATGTAGATCTTTTCTCTCCGGAGTCAATCCAGCCAGATAAATGCAGGGTCTTATGGGAGGGGCTTCCCACGGTCAGTGAGGATGGAAGGGAGCTGCTTGAGTTACCTTTGACCATGGCCGAGCTCTCTGAAGCCCTCAATCTCATGTCCCGCGGAAAAACGCCGGGTCTAGACGGGCTGACTGTGGAGTTCTTCCGGTTTTTCTGGGAGATGCTGGGACCTGATTTCACCGAGGTCCTAGCCGAAGCCCTGGAGACCGGTGAGATGCCCCTTTCGTGTCGGCGGGCAATACTGTCTCTGCTGCCGAAGAAGGGGGATCTCCGCCAGATTTCCAACTGGCGACCGGTATCACTGCTCAGCACGGACTATAAGATCGTAGCCAAAGCGCTTTCGCTGAGGCTCAAGTCCGTGCTGGCAGAGGTGATTCACCCCGACCAGTCCTATACTGTCCCGGGCCGGAGTATTCATGACAACATCTTTCTGGTCCGGGATCTGATGCATTACGCACAAAGGACTGGTCTATCACTCGCCTTCCTGTCCCTAGATCAAGAGAAGGCGTTTGACAGAGTGGATCACCGTTACCTTATGCAGACCCTGCAGGCGTTTGGCTTTGGCCCACAATTTGTGGGCTTTCTCCAGATGCTGTACACCTCTGCAGAGTGTCTGGTGAAGATCAACTGGTCCCTGACGGCACCTTTTGTGTTTGGTCGGGGAGTACGTCAAGGGTGCCCCCTGTCTGGGCAACTGTACGCGCTGGCCATTGAGCCCTTCCTCTGCCTACTGAGGAGGAGGCTCACCGGGCTGGTGCTGCGGGAACCTGACATGCGGGTAGTCCTGTCGGCTTATGCCGATGACGTGCTCCTCGTGGCCCAGGACCTAGATGATCTAGAGCGGGCACAAGCGTGCCAAGAGGTCTATACCGCGGCCTCTTCTGCTCGGATCAACTGGTCCAAGTGCTCTGGCATTCTGGTGGGTCCCTTACAGGTGGACTCCTTGCCCCCCGCGTTTCGGAATGTCTCGTGGGAGGGCGATACTCTCAAGTATCTGGGAGTCTACCTGTCTGCTGCGGAGGTCCCGGCCCCGGAAAACTTCAGTGATCTTGAAGAACGGGTCGTTGCTCGTCTGGGGTCATGGGTGTATCTGTCGAGAATGCTTTCCCTCAGGGGAAGAACCCTGGTGATTAATCAGCTGGTGGCCAGTCAGCTTTGGCACCGGCTGATAGCCATGGGTCCGACCCCCGAATTTATCAACAAGATCCAGAGGAAGTTGATGGATTTTCTTTGGATAGGGAAGCATTGGGTCTCTGCGGGAGTTGCGTGTCTCCCTTTGGAGGAGGGTGGACAGGGAGTGGTGTGTGTCCGCTCCCAGTTACACACTTTCCGCCTCCAATACCTGCAGAGATACCTATTCGCAGATCCGTCTCCGCAGTGGTGCCAGCTGGCAACCAGTTTCTTTCGCCAGCTGCGCAATATGAGGTATGATCGGCAACTGTTTATCATCAGGCCCGAGGGTTTAGGTAGAGACCTCTCGGTGCTGCCGGCATACTATCGGGACTTACTTAAGGCCTGGAAACTGGTCTCCGCGACCAGGAAGGAACAGGCGGTGGGGGTTGATTTCCTCGCCGAGCCCCTGCTGTATAATCCGGCAGTGGGGGCTCGGATGTTGGATTCACCCTCTATTTGCCGCCGGCTAATCCTGGCGCAGGTGACCAGAGTCGGGGATCTCCTGGACTATGGGCGGCGATACTGGGTAAGAGCAGAGGTGCTCGCGCCCCGTATGGGTCTGCGTACTGCCCGCGTCCCTCGTCGCTTGATCCAGGAGATTACGGATGCCATCCACCCCGACTCACGCACCTTCATTGAGGGGTTATTGCAGACCGGAGAGCCTTGTCAGCCTATCAACTTCAGCTCTCCGGATTTTTGCGTGGAACCGAAGCCACGGCAACCCCCTCGGGCTCTTCTTTCCCCCAACCTCAGCAAGTTGGGGGATATGTCCCCGGCGTGTTTCCGCGGCATGCCGAGGAAAGTCCTGTATTCTCTTGTGCTCCATATAGTGCATTACCTCGCCCTTGTCACCCGCCCAGACACCATCTGGAGGCGGGTATTCCCTGCGAACGAGGGCGAGAGACCCCGGTGGAGGGAACTCTATTCATCTTTGGTTCCCGGTCCCGCCGGGGATTTGGGTTGGAGGGTCCTCCACGGTGCACTGAGCACAGGAGAGTATTTGGCACACTTCACGGACTCCCCCGCCGCCTGTCCCTTCTGTGGCGAGCGGGAGTCCGTATATCACATTTATTCGAGTTGCGCTAGACTGCAGCCCCTCATGTCCTTCTTGAGGAGCCTTCTCCTGCAGTTCTGGCTGGGTTTTTCCCCTCAACTTTTTATTTTTGGGTGCCCAGTGTCCCGGAACGATAAGCCTAGGGATCTCCTGGTCAACCTGCTCCTGGCATTGGCTAAGGTAGCCATTTGTAAAACCAGGAAGCAGTGTTTGGAGGGGAGGGTCCCAACAAACATCGTGGCCATGTTCCGGGCGCTGGTGCACTCCCGTATTCGGGCAGAGTACTTGTACGCCGAGTCCACTGGGACGGTTTCAGAGTTTGCCTCCCAGTGGGCGTTAGGCGGGGTGCTTTGCTCGGTACCCCCCATCAAGGGTTCTTCAGAATTAACCCTTCTGTTTTAAGTGCACTTTAGCAGTGTACTTGTTGGATTCATTTACTTTTTTGTTTGACTGGTTTTTTCTTTGTTCTACTTGGTAACAAGTAGAATTGTTGTTTAACTGAATTGGCCGGCTTCGCCGGCCAATCAGTTTCAAACCAGATCAAAATAGGTCCACTCAGGGGAACTTGCCTGCTTGCAGTTTGGCTGTGAGTGCTTTTTCCTGGCTGGATCCTGCTTCTCCTTCCATTCAGAAGCGTATGTGCAGAGCTCCCAGGCATTTGGTAAGGAATCGGCTTTATTCTTTCTTTATTTGTTATATTTTGTTGTGGATCTGTGGGGGAGTATACTGTGAGTATACTGGGAGTTTTATAGAGGGCTTTTGGGTGCATTTTCAGGATTAAAAACCGTTTTTGGTTTTCACCCAGGGGCTGCAGTGATTTAACCCAGCATAGCTGCAGTTTAGCTGGCTGGAAAACTGAAGTCTCGCCCCCTCTCTCCTCCCTCACTACTGGAGGTTTTTACTGGTTGTTTAAACTTCCAATTTCACTCTTTTGTTTTCTTAAGCCTGATTCCTTTCTCACTTGCAATTGAGAGCTCTGTGTCTTTTCTATAAAGACTTGTAAAATTGTGGTGATTGCTTATTACAACAGAGAGAAAGTAACCAATAAGGGGAAAAAGATTTAAAACTGCAGCAGGTTTTTAAAAGCTGCTGTTTTTTTCCCCTTGCAGAGAGATCTCTTCTTAAAGAGACAGTTTCCTCTCTGTACCTCTCTCCCTAAGCAATACCCTCCCCTGACTTAGAGGCTTATTTGTTATCATGCCTGGAAAGGGGAATAGGACAAGTGCGGCAACGGGGGCGACGCCCGGATATAAAACACCAAAAACTGTGGCCCCTAGGAGCAACACTCTTAGTCACAGCCCTAGGCCTGGTCCTTCCAGTGCCCTGGCCACGCCTCCCCCAGCACCTGTTAGCAGCGTAACCCCTGCAGTCCCAGTTCCAACATGGGCGCATGTGGCAGTTACAGGCGAAGGCCCCAGCAACAACAATGCTGGGGCCACGCCCTGTCTGAGCAGGAAGCTTGGGGTGAGGTGCCCAATGTCTCCTGGCCTAAACATGGAGATATATGTGAGGGCTGTGGCTGATGTGGTGGGTCCCTCTGCTGTGGTGGCGGCCAGCAAAATGTATGGGAGGGGCATTTTCTTCCTCCGTACGCTGGCTGCCACTCACACCCTGGTGCAGAAAGGCATCAGTGTAGGGGGGAAATACATCCCTATAGAGCCAATGGAGGGGTTAGGCACAAAGGTCATTCTGTCAAATGTGCCCCCCTTCATCCCAGATAGCCTCATGAAGCCATACCTGCAAGCCCTGGGAGACATTAAGTCCCCCATAATAAAATTATCTTTGGGCTGTAGAGATAGGGCGCTGAGGCATGTGCTCTCATTTAGGCGGCAGGTACAACTGCTGCTGCCGGGGAGCACTGAATCTGTGGAGGGTTCTTTTGGGGTGCGCTACGAGGGCATAACATACACCGTGTACTATGGCACGGAGGGGGTAAGGTGCTATTTGTGCAAGGAGCTGGGGCATACTCGCAGGAGTTGCCTCAAAGGGAACAGAGTACCTATCCCAACTCCTACACCCACCCCTCCCTCTGCCAAGACACCCCGTACCGCTGTGCCCACCACAGCGGGGCCCTCAGGGGCCCAGGTCCGTCCTGGGACCACAAGAGATGTCGCTGTCCCATCTGGAACAGTGACGTCTGTACCTCTCCCCAAAGAACAGAGGGAGAAGGAAAAGCCCTTGAGAGCCCAGGTCCCCCCTGGGACCACAGAAGATGTCACTGCTCCATCTCAAACAGTGACATCTGAACCACTCCCCCCAAAAAAGAGGGAGAAGAAAAGAGTCACCCCAGAACAGTCACCCTCTGTTGTCACTGTCCCCCCCCAAGAACACCTTACCCCCAATGTAAGCACCGTACAGGGTGCAGGGGAGCAGGAGGAAGCTCCGGCTGGAGAGACAGTGGCACCCTCTTCTGGGGAAGCACCCCCCAGGAAGAAGCCTTTTAAAAACAAAAACAAGGGGGTGATTGAGGAGGGCGAGGAGGGTGAACCGTATTACGTTCACCCTCAGAAGTCTCCGAAGCGGAATGTAACAGCAATTCCGCACAGGGTGGCCCTGTCCGGCCCACTGGTTAGGATTAGCCAGTGTGAGCCGGAATCCATAAATATGCAGCCCCCCCCCCTCGAAGATCTGGAGGGAATACAAGGGGAAGAGGAGGTACCCGGCGTCCCTGGGGTGGAAGGTCAAAGTGCTCAACAACATGAGGCTTTGCCCCTAGAAATGGACGTTGGGAAGCCTTCCAACACTCCTCCCAGTTGGAGAACATCCCCCGGGGACTTGTGCTTCGGTGAACCTATCACACCAAAAGTAGCTGTCTTCGGAGACTCGGGGGTCGACCAGAATCTCCCTCCGGCTGTACCACCTTTGGGTGAAGCGCCTGAGGCCGAGTCAGGTTTTATGTCACCGGAAGGAGGGGATTGGCTAGGGCTGACCCCCATGGTTGAGGATTTAGAGGATGGAGCGGGGAAGGCAGGTGTAGGAGAGGAGGCTTTAGCGAGCAATTCAGGATACACTTGGAGGGTGTCTGACGTGAGCCCTCTTCGCAGAGAGTTTTGGTCTTTGTCAGAGATGACTGCCAAGCTGGACTCTCTCCTTGGGGTGCATGCTGAGGAGTGCCCTCCCGCGGTTGGCGAGTGCCCTCCCGCGGTTGGCGAGTGCCCTCCAGCGGTTGGCGAGTGCCCTCCAGCGGTTGGCGAGTGCCCTCCAGCGGTTGGCGAGTGCCCTCCCGCGGTTGGCGAGTGCCCTCCCGCGGTTGGCGAGTGCCCTCCCGCGGTTGGTGAGAACACCTGTGGCATCCCATTTATCCACACGGCGATAGAGGAGATTAGGAGGGCACTGGGTGCCTCTGTGGCCCCCGAGGACACTCGGGAGACCGCTGCCTCCATCATACCGCCTCCAGATACCCCTGAAGATTCTACCCAGGGGTTGGATGTGGAGGATATAGTGGACCCCCTCGTGGAAACACCAAAGAGGGGACCCACTCTAGGGCTGAGAAAGGCTCCCACAGAGAGGGGCGGGGGTCTTGAGTTTTTCAGCCAAGAGGAGCTTGGGGAGTTGGGGCTCAGTGAGGCATCCTCTGGCACCGCAGAGTCGGTGGGCTCCTTGAGCCCCGTTATCCCTGCCCAGGAGATAGATGAGTTCCTAGGAGATACCCTTCACAAGCAAGGAAAAAAGAAGGTGAAGTTGGCCCTCAAGAAGTGGAAGGATGCTTCGTTCATTCTCCACTCTCTTTTTGTATACACCAGGGCCAACCGCAAGGCCAGAATCTCAGGGTCTAATGAACATGTTCGTGCCCTAAAGTTCTACAAATTGATGCGAGAGCACGTAAAGGCTTCTCGGGGTATAGCACCCTGAGCGCCTGTGGGACGGAAAAACTCTTTGACTACCAATGGCTTTGAGCATCGGTACGCTTAACGTAAACAGCTGTAAGGACGGGTTGCGCAGGTTCCAGGTACTCTCCTTTTTACAGAAGGGAAAGTATTCTGTGAGTTTCCTGCAGGAAACCCATACCACTCCAGAGGCTGAAGCCAGCTGGCATCTGGAGTGGCGAGGCAAGGTCTTTTTCAGCCACCTCACTTCGACATCTTGTGGGGTGGTGACCCTGTTCTCTGAATCCTTTCAACCTGAGCTGCTGCTTGCCAAAACGGTTGTTCCAGGTCGCCTGTTGCATATCAGGGTCCGACACGAGGACTACACGTTTAATTTCCTGAACGTGTATGCTCCTGCCACCGGACCCCTGAGAAGGCAGTTCTTCGTCAGAATGTCTGAATACCTGGAGACAGTCGACACGAACGAATACGTGGTGCTCGGGGGTGATTTTAACTGTACCCTCGAGGCTCGGAAAGACCGGAATGGTCCGGAGCCACACCCGTGTTCTGCGTCGGCCTTGCGGGAGGTCATCACCCGCTACTCCTTGGTAGACGTCTGGCGAGAACAAAATCCTGAGGCATCCACTGAGTTCACACATGTTAGAGTGTTTAGGGGTGAACGGATGTCCTGGTCCCGGATAGACAGGCTGTATATTTCCAGCCACAGCCTGTCGCGAGCCCAGTCCAGTGCCATTAGGCTGGCGCCGTTTTCGGACCACAATTGTGCGTCCGTGACGGTGACGCTGCTACCTGCAGCACCTTCAGCCGCATATTGGCACTTCAACAATACTTTGTTGGAGGACAAGGGGTTTGAGACGTCGGTCCGAGACTTTTGGATGGCCTGGAGAGGTTGCAGGTCAGACTTTGCCACGTTAGAGCAGTGGTGGGACGTGGGCAAGGTTCATCTGCGCCTCGTGTGTCAGGAGTATACCAGAGGTGCCAGCAGGCAGCGCGATGCTGAGATCGAGGCCCTCAGGGAGGAGGTGCTCGATCTCGAGAAGAGGCTGTCTGTGGAAGGAGACCAATACCTGCAGAGTATGTACGTGGAGAGGAAGTACGCTCTCCGGGACTTGGAAGATCGGAGAGCTCGGGGGGCGTATGTGCGATCCCGCATCCACTTCCTTCGCGAGATGGATCGCGGGTCGCGACTCTTCTACGCGCTGGAGAAAAAGAGGGGAAACCGTAGACATATCACCTGCTTGTTGGCAGAGGACGGTACTCCTTTGACTGACCCGGAGAGCATCCGGGACAGAACCCGGAGATTCTATGTAGATCTTTTCTCTCCGGAGTCAATCCAGCCAGATAAATGCAGGGTCTTATGGGAGGGGCTTCCCACGGTCAGTGAGGATGGAAGGGAGCTGCTTGAGTTACCTTTGACCATGGCCGAGCTCTCTGAAGCCCTCAATCTCATGTCCCGCGGAAAAACGCCGGGTCTAGACGGGCTGACTGTGGAGTTCTTCCGGTTTTTCTGGGAGATGCTGGGACCTGATTTCACCGAGGTCCTAGCCGAAGCCCTGGAGACCGGTGAGATGCCCCTTTCGTGTCGGCGGGCAATACTGTCTCTGCTGCCGAAGAAGGGGGATCTCCGCCAGATTTCCAACTGGCGACCGGTATCACTGCTCAGCACGGACTATAAGATCGTAGCCAAAGCGCTTTCGCTGAGGCTCAAGTCCGTGCTGGCAGAGGTGATTCACCCCGACCAGTCCTATACTGTCCCGGGCCGGAGTATTCATGACAACATCTTTCTGGTCCGGGACCTGATGCATTACGCACAAAGGACTGGTCTATCACTCGCCTTCCTGTCCCTAGATCAAGAGAAGGCGTTTGACAGAGTGGATCACCGTTACCTTATGCAGACCCTGCAGGCGTTTGGCTTCGGCCCACAATTTGTGGGCTTTCTCCAGATGCTGTACGCCTCTGCAGAGTGTCTGGTGAAGATCAACTGGTCCCTGACGGCACCTTTTGTGTTTGGTCGGGGAGTACGTCAAGGGTGCCCCCTGTCTGGGCAACTGTACGCGCTGGCCATTGAGCCCTTCCTCTGCCTACTGAGGAGGAGGCTCACCGGGCTGGTGCTGCGGGAACCCGACATGCGGGTAGTCCTGTCGGCTTATGCCGATGACGTGCTCCTCGTGGCCCAGGACCTAGATGATCTAGAGCGGGCACAAGCGTGCCAAGAGGTCTATACCGCGGCCTCTTCTGCTCGGATCAACTGGTCCAAGTGCTCTGGCATTCTGGTGGGTCCCTTACAGGTGGACTCCTTGCCCCCCGCGTTTCGGAATGTCTCGTGGGAGGGCGATACTCTCAAGTATCTGGGAGTCTACCTGTCTGCTGCGGAGGTCCCGGCCCCGGAAAACTTCAGTGATCTTGAAGAACGGGTCGTTGCTCGTCTGGGGTCATGGGTGTATCTGTCGAGAATGCTTTCCCTCAGGGGAAGAACCCTGGTGATTAATCAGCTGGTGGCCAGTCAGCTTTGGCACCGGCTGATAGCCATGGGTCCGACCCCCGAATTTATCAACAAGATCCAGAGGAAGTTGATGGATTTTCTTTGGATAGGGAAGCATTGGGTCTCTGCGGGAGTTGCGTGTCTCCCTTTGGAGGAGGGTGGACAGGGAGTGGTGTGTGTTCGCTCCCAGTTACACACTTTCCGCCTCCAATACCTGCAGAGATACCTATTCGCAGATCCGTCTCCGCAGTGGTGCCAGCTGGCAACCAGTTTCTTTCGCCAGCTGCGCAATATGAGGTATGATCGGCAACTGTTTATCATCAGGCCCGAGGGTTTAGGTAGAGACCTCTCGGTGCTGCCGGCATACTATCGGGACTTACTTAAGGCCTGGAAACTGGTCTCCGCGACCAGGAAGGAACAGGCGGTGGGGGTTGATTTCCTCGCCGAGCCCCTGCTGTATAATCCGGCAGTGGGGGCTCGGATGTTGGATTCACCCTCTATTTGCCGCCGGCTAATCCTGGCGCGGGTGACCAGAGTCGGGGATCTCCTGGACTATGGGCGGCGATACTGGGTAAGAGCAGAGGTGCTCGCGCCCCGTATGGGTCTGCGTACTGCCCGCGTCCCTCGTCGCTTGATCCAGGAGATTACGGATGCCATCCACCCCGACTCACGCACCTTCATTGAGGGGTTATTGCAGACCGGAGAGCCTTGTCAGCCTATCAACTTCAGCTCTCCGGATTTTTGCGTGGAACCGAAGCCACGGCAACCCCCTCGGGCTCTTCTTTCCCCCAACCTCAGCAAGTTGGGGGATATGTCCCCGGCGTGTTTCCGCGGCATGCCGAGGAAAGTCCTGTATTCTCTTGTGCTCCATATAGTGCATTACCTCGCCCTTGTCACCCGCCCAGACACCATCTGGAGGCGGGTATTCCCTGCGAACGAGGGCGAGAGACCCCGGTGGAGGGAACTCTATTCATCTTTGGTTCCCGGTCCCGCCGGGGATTTGGGTTGGAGGGTCCTCCACGGTGCACTGAGCACAGGAGAGTATTTGGCACACTTCACGGACTCCCCCGCCGCCTGTCCCTTCTGTGGCGAGCGGGAGTCCGTATATCACATTTATTCGAGTTGCGCTAGACTGCAGCCCCTCATGTCCTTCTTGAGGAGCCTTCTCCTGCAGTTCTGGCTGGGTTTTTCCCCTCAACTTTTTATTTTTGGGTGCCCAGTGTCCCGGAACGATAAGCCTAGGGATCTCCTGGTCAACCTGCTCCTGGCATTGGCTAAGGTAGCCATTTGTAAAACCAGGAAGCAGTGTTTGGAGGGGAGGGTCCCAACAAACATCGTGGCCATGTTCCGGGCGCTGGTGCACTCCCGTATTCGGGCAGAGTACTCGTACGCCGAGTCCACTGGGACGGTTTCAGAGTTTGCCTCCCAGTGGGCGTTAGGCGGGGTGCTTTGCTCGGTACCCCCCATCAAGGGTTCTTCAGAATTAACCCTTCTGTTTTAAGTGCACTTTAGCAGTGTACTTGTTGGATTCATTTACTTTTTTGTTTGACTGGTTTTTTCTTTGTTCTACTTGGTAACAAGTAGAATTGTTGTTTAACTGAATTGGCCGGCTTCGCCGGCCAATCAGTTTCAAACCAGATCAAAATAGGTCCACTCAGGGGAACTTGCCTGCTTGCAGTTTGGCTGTGAGTGCTTTTTCCTGGCTGGATCCTGCTTCTCCTTCCATTCAGAAGCGTATGTGCAGAGCTCCCAGGCATTTGGTAAGGAATCGGCTTTATTCTTTCTATATTTGTTATATTTTGTTGTGGATCTGTGGGGGAGTATACTGTGAGTATACTGGGAGTTTTTATAGGGGTTTTTTGGGTGCTTTTTCAGGATTAAAAACCGTTTTTGGTTTTCACCCAGGGGCTGCAGTGTTTTAACCCAGCATAGCTGCAGTTTAGCTGGCTGGAAAACTGCAGTCTTACCCCCTCTCTCCTCCCTCACTACTGGAGGTTTTTACTGGTTGTTTAAACTTCCAATTTCACTCTTTTGTTTTCTTAAGCCTGATTCCTTTCTCACTTGCAATTGAGAGCTCTGTGTCTTTTCTATAAAGACTTGTAAAATTGTGGTGATTGCTTATTACAACAGAGAGAGAGTAACCAATAAGGGGAAAAAGATTTAAAACTGCAGCAGGTTTTTAAAAGCTGCTGTTTTTTCCCCTTGCAGAGAGATCTCTTCTTAAAGAGACAGTTTCCTCTCTGTACCTCTCTCCCTAAGCAATACCCTCCCCTGACTTAGAGGCTTATTTGTTATCATGCCTGGAAAGGGGAATAGGACAAGTGCGGCAACGGGGGCGACGCCCGGATATAAAACACCAAAAACTGTGGCCCCTAGGAGCAACACTCTTAGTCACAGCCCTAGGCCTGGTCCTTCCAGTGCCCTGGCCACGCCTCCCCCAGCACCTGTTAGCAGCGTAACCCCTGCAGTCCCAGTTCCAACATGGGCGCATGTGGCAGTTGCAGGCGATGGCCCCAGCAACAACAATGTTGGGGCCACGCCCTGTCTGAGCAGGAAGCTTGGGGTGAGGTGCCCAATGTCTCCTGGCCTAAACATGGAGATATATGTGAGGGCTGTGGCTGATGTGGTGGGTCCCTCTGCTGTGGTGGCGGCCAGCAAAATGTATGGGAGGGGCATTTTCTTCCTCCGTACGCTGGCTGCCACTCACACCCTGGTGCAGAAAGGCATCAGTGTAGGGGGGAAATACATCCCTATAGAGCCAATGGAGGGGTTAGGCACAAAGGTCATTCTGTCAAATGTGCCCCCCTTCATCCCAGATAGCCTCATGAAGCCATACCTGCAAGCCCTGGGAGACATTAAGTCCCCCATAATAAAATTATCTTTGGGCTGTAGAGATAGGGCGCTGAGGCATGTGCTCTCATTTAGGCGGCAGGTACAACTGCTGCTGCCGGGGAGCACTGAATCTGTGGAGGGTTCTTTTGGGGTGCGCTACGAGGGCATAACATACACCGTGTACTATGGCACGGAGGGGGTAAGGTGCTATTTGTGCAAGGAGCTGGGGCATACTCGCAGGAGTTGCCTCAAAGGGAACAGAGTACCTATCCCAACTCCTACACCCACCCCTCCCTCTGCCAAGACACCCCGTACCGCTGTGCCCACCACAGCGGGGCCCTCAGGGGCCCAGGTCCGTCCTGGGACCACAAGAGATGTCGCTGTCCCATCTGGAACAGTGACGTCTGTACCTCTCCCCAAAGAACAGAGGGAGAAGGAAAAGCCCTTGAGAGCCCAGGTCCCCCCTGGGACCACAGAAGATGTCACTGCTCCATCTCAAACAGTGACATCTGAACCTCTCCCCCCAAAAAAGAGGGAGAAGAAAAGAGTCACCCCAGAACAGTCACCCTCTGTTGTCACTGTCCCCCCCCAAGAACACCTTACCCCCAATGTAAGCACCGTACAGGGTGCGGGGGAGCAGGAGGAAGCTCCGGCTGGAGAGACAGTGGCACCCTCTTCTGGGGAAGCACCCCCCAGGAAGAAGCCTTTTAAAAACAAAAACAAGAGGGTGATTGAGGAGGGCGAGGAGGGTGAACCGTATTACGTTCACCCTCAGAAGTCTCCGAAGCGGAATGTAACAGCAATTCCGCACAGGGTGGCCCTGTCCGGCCCACTGGTTAGGATTAGCCAGTGTGAGCCGGAATCCATAAATATGCAGCCCCCCCCCCTCGAAGATCTGGAGGGAATACAAGGGGAAGAGGAGGTACCCGGCGTCCCTGGGGTGGAAGGTCAAAGTGCTCAACAACATGAGGCTTTGCCCCTAGAAATGGACGTTGGGAAGCCTTCCAACACTCCTCCCAGTTGGAGAACATCCCCCGGGGACTTGTGCTTCGGTGAACCTATCACACCGAAAGTAGCTGTCTTCGGAGACTCGGGGGTCGACCAGAATCTCCCTCCGGCTGTACCACCTTTGGGTGAAGCGCCTGAGGCCGAGTCAGGTTTTATGTCACCGGAAGGAGGGGATTGGCTAGGGCTGACCCCCATGGTTGAGGATTTAGAGGATGGAGCGGGGAAGGCAGGTGTAGGAGAGGAGGCTTTAGCGAGCAATTCAGGATACACTTGGAGGGTGTCTGACGTGAGCCCTCTTCGCAGAGAGTTTTGGTCTTTGTCAGAGATGACTGCCAAGCTGGACTCTCTCCTTGGGGTGCATGCTGAGGAGTGCCCTCCCGCGGTTGGCGAGTGCCCTCCCGCGGTTGGCGAGTGCCCTCCCGCGGTTGGCGAGTGCCCTCCAGCGGTTGGCGAGTGCCCTCCCGCGGTTGGCGAGTGCCCTCCCGCGGTTGGCGAGTGCCCTCCCGCGGTTGGCGAGTGCCCTCCCGCGGTTGGTGAGTGCCCTCCCGCGGTTGGTGAGAACACCTGTGGCATCCCATTTATCCACACGGCGATAGAGGAGATTAGGAGGGCACTGGGTGCCTCTGTGGCCCCCGAGGACACTCGGGAGACCGCTGCCTCCATCATACCGCCTCCAGATACCCCTGAAGATTCTACCCAGGGGTTGGATGTGGAGGATATAGTGGACCCCCTCGTGGAAACACCAAAGAGGGGACCCACTCTAGGGCTGAGAAAGGCTCCCACAGAGAGGGGCGGGGGTCTTGAGTTTTTCAGCCAAGAGGAGCTTGGGGAGTTGGGGCTCAGTGAGGCATCCTCTGGCACCGCAGAGTCGGTGGGCTCCTTGAGCCCCGTTATCCCTGCCCAGGAGATAGATGAGTTCCTAGGAGATACCCTTCACAAGCAAGGAAAAAAGAAGGTGAAGTTGGCCCTCAAGAAGTGGAAGGATGCTTCGTTCATTCTCCACTCTCTTTTTGTATACACCAGGGCCAACCGCAAGGCCAGAATCTCAGGGTCTAATGAACATGTTCGTGCCCTAAAGTTCTACAAATTGATGCGAGAGCACGTAAAGGCTTCTCGGGGTATAGCACCCTGAGCGCCTGTGGGACGGAAAAACTCTTTGACTACCAATGGCTTTGAGCATCGGTACGCTTAACGTAAACAGCTGTAAGGACGGGTTGCGCAGGTTCCAGGTACTCTCCTTTTTACAGAAGGGAAAGTATTCTGTGAGTTTCCTGCAGGAAACCCATACCACTCCAGAGGCTGAAGCCAGCTGGCATCTGGAGTGGCGAGGCAAGGTCTTTTTCAGCCACCTCACTTCGACATCTTGTGGGGTGGTGACCCTGTTCTCTGAATCCTTTCAACCTGAGCTGCTGCTTGCCAAAACGGTTGTTCCAGGTCGCCTGTTGCATATCAGGGTCCGACACGAGGACTACACGTTTAATTTCCTGAACGTGTATGCTCCTGCCACCGGACCCCTGAGAAGGCAGTTCTTCGTCAGAATGTCTGAATACCTGGAGACAGTCGACACGAACGAATACGTGGTGCTCGGGGGTGATTTTAACTGTACCCTCGAGGCTCGGAAAGACCGGAATGGTCCGGAGCCACACCCGTGTTCTGCGTCGGCCTTGCGGGAGGTCATCACCCGCTACTCCTTGGTAGACGTCTGGCGAGAACAACATCCTGAGGCATCCACTGAGTTCACACATGTTAGGGTGTTTAGGGGTGAACGGATGTCCTGGTCCCGGATAGACAGGCTGTATATTTCCAGCCACAGCCTGTCGCGAGCCCAGTCCAGTGCCATTAGGCTGGCGCCGTTTTCGGACCACAATTGTGCGTCCGTGACGGTGACGCTGCTACCTGCAGCACCTTCAGCCGCATATTGGCACTTCAACAATACTTTGTTGGAGGACAAGGGGTTTGAGACGTCGGTCCGAGACTTTTGGATGGCCTGGAGAGGTTGCAGGTCAGACTTTGCCACGTTAGAGCAGTGGTGGGACGTGGGCAAGGTTCATCTGCGCCTCGTGTGTCAGGAGTATACCAGAGGTGCCAGCAGGCAGCGCGATGCTGAGATCAAGGCCCTCAGGGAGGAGGTGCTCGATCTCGAGAAGAGGCTGTCTGTGGAAGGAGACCAATACCTGCAGAGTATGTACGTGGAGAGGAAGTACGCTCTCCGGGACTTGGAAGATCGGAGAGCTCGGGGGGCGTATGTGCGATCCCGCATCCACTTCCTTCGCGAGATGGATCGCGGGTCGCGACTCTTCTACGCGCTGGAGAAAAAGAGGGGAAACCGTAGACATATCACCTGCTTGTTGGCAGAGGACGGTACTCCTTTGACTGACCCGGAGAGCATCCGGGACAGAACCCGGAGATTCTATGTAGATCTTTTCTCTCCGGAGTCAATCCAGCCAGATAAATGCAGGGTCTTATGGGAGGGGCTTCCCACGGTCAGTGAGGATGGAAGGGAGCTGCTTGAGTTACCTTTGACCATGGCCGAGCTCTCTGAAGCCCTCAATCTCATGTCCCGCGGAAAAACGCCGGGTCTAGACGGGCTGACTGTGGAGTTCTTCCGGTTTTTCTGGGAGATGCTGGGACCTGATTTCACCGAGGTCCTAGCCGAAGCCCTGGAGACCGGTGAGATGCCCCTTTCGTGTCGGCGGGCAATACTGTCTCTGCTGCCGAAGAAGGGGGATCTCCGCCAGATTTCCAACTGGCGACCGGTATCACTGCTCAGCATGGACTATAAGATCGTAGCCAAAGCGCTTTCGCTGAGGCTCAAGTCCGTGCTGGCAGAGGTGATTCACCCCGACCAGTCCTATACTGTCCCGGGCCGGAGTATTCATGACAACATCTTTCTGGTCCGGGATCTGATGCATTACGCACAAAAGACTGGTCTATCACTCGCCTTCCTGTCCCTAGATCAAGAGAAGGCGTTTGACAGAGTGGATCACCGTTACCTTATGCAGACCCTGCAGGCGTTTGGCTTTGGCCCACAATTTGTGGGCTTTCTCCAGATGCTGTACACCTCTGCAGAGTGTCTGGTGAAGATCAACTGGTCCCTGACGGCACCTTTTGTGTTTGGTCGGGGAGTACGTCAAGGGTGCCCCCTGTCTGGGCAACTGTACGCGCTGGCCATTGAGCCCTTCCTCTGCCTACTGAGGAGGAGGCTCACCGGGCTGGTGCTGCGGGAACCTGACATGCGGGTAGTCCTGTCGGCTTATGCCGATGACGTGCTCCTCGTGGCCCAGGACCTAGATGATCTAGAGCGGGCACAAGCGTGCCAAGAGGTCTATACCGCGGCCTCTTCTGCTCGGATCAACTGGTCCAAGTGCTCTGGCATTCTGGTGGGTCCCTTACAGGTGGACTCCTTGCCCCCCGCGTTTCGGAATGTCTCGTGGGAGGGCGATACTCTCAAGTATCTGGGAGTCTACCTGTCTGCTGCGGAGGTCCCGGCCCCGGAAAACTTCAGTGATCTTGAAGAACGGGTCGTTGCTCGTCTGGGGTCATGGGTGTATCTGTCGAGAATGCTTTCCCTCAGGGGAAGAACCCTGGTGATTAATCAGCTGGTGGCCAGTCAGCTTTGGCACCGGCTGATAGCCATGGGTCCGACCCCCGAATTTATCAACAAGATCCAGAGGAAGTTGATGGATTTTCTTTGGATAGGGAAGCATTGGGTCTCTGCGGGAGTTGCGTGTCTCCCTTTGGAGGAGGGTGGACAGGGAGTGGTGTGTGTCCGCTCCCAGTTACACACTTTCCGCCTCCAATACCTGCAGAGATACCTATTCGCAGATCCGTCTCCGCAGTGGTGCCAGCTGGCAACCAGTTTCTTTCGCCAGCTGCGCAATATGAGGTATGATCGGCAACTGTTTATCATCAGGCCCGAGGGTTTAGGTAGAGACCTCTCGGTGCTGCCGGCATACTATCGGGACTTACTTAAGGCCTGGAAACTGGTCTCCGCGACCAGGAAGGAGCAGGCGGTGGGGGTTGATTTCCTCGCCGAGCCCCTGCTGTATAATCCGGCAGTGGGGGCTCGGATGTTGGATTCACCCTCTATTTGCCGCCGGCTAATCCTGGCGCAGGTGACCAGAGTCGGGGATCTCCTGGACTATGGGCGGCGATACTGGGTAAGAGCAGAGGTGCTCGCGCCCCGTATGGGTCTGCGTACTGCCCGCGTCCCTCGTCGCTTGATCCAGGAGATTACGGATGCCATCCACCCCGACTCACGCACCTTCATTGAGGGGTTATTGCAGAACGGAGAGCCTTGTCAGCCTATCAGCTTCAGCTCTCCGGATTTTTGTGTGGAACCGAAGCCACGGCAACCCCCTCGGGCTCTTCTTTCCCCCAACCTCAGCAAGTTGGGGGATATGTCCCCGGCGTGTTTCCGCGGCATGCCGAGGAAAGTCCTGTATTCTCTTGTGCTCCATATAGTGCATTACCTCGCCCTTGTCACCCGCCCAGACACCATCTGGAGGCGGGTATTCCCTGCGAACGAGGGCGAGAGACCCCGGTGGAGGGAACTCTATTCATCTTTGGTTCCCGGTCCCGCCGGGGATTTGGGTTGGAGGGTCCTCCACGGTGCACTGAGCACAGGAGAGTATTTGGCACACTTCACGGACTCCCCCGCCGCCTGTCCCTTCTGTGGCGAGCGGGAGTCCGTATATCACATTTATTCGAGTTGCGCTAGACTGCAGCCCCTCATGTCCTTCTTGAGGAGCCTTCTCCTGCAGTTCTGGCTGGGTTTTTCCCCTCAACTTTTTATTTTTGGGTGCCCAGTGTCCCGGAACGATAAGCCTAGGGATCTCCTGGTCAACCTGCTCCTGGCATTGGCTAAGGTAGCCATTTGTAAAACCAGGAAGCAGTGTTTGGAGGGGAGGGTCCCAACAAACATCGTGGCCATGTTCCGGGCGCTGGTGCACTCCCGTATTCGGGCAGAGTACTCGTACGCCGAGTCCACTGGGACGGTTTCAGAGTTTGCCTCCCAGTGGGCGTTAGGCGGGGTGCTTTGCTCGGTACCCCCCATCAAGGGTTCTTCAGAATTAACCCTTCTGTTTTAAGTGCACTTTAGCAGTGTACTTGTTGGATTCATTTACTTTTTTTGTTTGACTGGTTTTTTCTTTGTTCTACTTGGTAACAAGTAGAATTGTTGTTTAACTGAATTGGCCGGCTTCGCCGGCCAATCAGTTTCAAACCAGATCAAAATAGGTCCACTCAGGGGAACTTGGCTGCTTGCAGTTTGGCTGTGAGTGTTTTTTCCTGGCTGGATCCTGCTTCTCCTTCCATTCAGAAGCGTATATGCAGAGCTCCCAGGCATTTGGTAAGGAATCGGCTTTATTCTTTCTTTTTTTTTGTTATATTTTGTTGTGGATCTGTGGGGGAGTATACTGTGAGTATACTGGGAGTTTTATAGAGGGTTTTGGGTGCTTTTTCAGGATTAAAAACCGTTTTTGGTTTTCACCCAGGGGCTGCAGTGTTTTAACCCAGCATAGCTGCAGTTTAGCTGGCTGGAAAACTGCAGTCTTACCCCCTCTCTCCTCCCTCACTACTGGAGGTTTTTACTGGTTGTTTAAACTTCCAATTTCACTCTTTTGTTTTCTTAAGCCTGATTCCTTTCTCACTTGCAATTGAGAGCTCTGTGTCTTTTCTATAAAGACTTGTAAAATTGTGGTGATTGCTTATTACAACAGAGAGAGAGTAACCAATAAGGGGAAAAAGATTTAAAACTGCAGCAGGTTTTTAAAAGCTGCTGTTTTTTCCCCTTGCAGAGAGATCTCTTCTTAAAGAGACAGTTTCCTCTCTGTACCTCTCTCCCTAAGCAATACCCTCCCCTGACTTAGAGGCTTATTTGTTATCATGCCTGGAAAGGGGAATAGGACAAGTGCGGCAACGGGGGCGACGCCCGGATATAAAACACCAAAAACTGTGGCCCCTAGGAGCAACACTCTTAGTCACAGCCCTAGGCCTGGTCCTTCCAGTGCCCTGGCCACGCCTCCCCCAGCACCTGTTAGCAGCGTAACCCCTGCAGTCCCAGTTCCAACATGGGCGCATGTGGCAGTTGCAGGCGATGGCCCCAGCAACAACAATGTTGGGGCCACGCCCTGTCTGAGCAGGAAGCTTGGGGTGAGGTGCCCAATGTCTCCTGGCCTAAACATGGAGATATATGTGAGGGCTGTGGCTGATGTGGTGGGTCCCTCTGCTGTGGTGGCGGCCAGCAAAATGTATGGGAGGGGCATTTTCTTCCTCCGTACGCTGGCTGCCACTCACACCCTGGTGCAGAAAGGCATCAGTGTAGGGGGGAAATACATCCCTATAGAGCCAATGGAGGGGTTAGGCACAAAGGTCATTCTGTCAAATGTGCCCCCCTTCATCCCAGATAGCCTCATGAAGCCATACCTGCAAGCCCTGGGAGACATTAAGTCCCCCATAATAAAATTATCTTTGGGCTGTAGAGATAGGGCGCTGAGGCATGTGCTCTCATTTAGGCGGCAGGTACAACTGCTGCTGCCGGGGAGCACTGAATCTGTGGAGGGTTCTTTTGGGGTGCGCTACGAGGGCATAACATACACCGTGTACTATGGCACGGAGGGGGTAAGGTGCTATTTGTGCAAGGAGCTGGGGCATACTCGCAGGAGTTGCCTCAAAGGGAACAGAGTACCTATCCCAACTCCTACACCCACCCCTCCCTCTGCCAAGACACCCCGTACCGCTGTGCCCACCACAGCGGGGCCCTCAGGGGCCCAGGTCCGTCCTGGGACCACAAGAGATGTCGCTGTCCCATCTGGAACAGTGACGTCTGTACCTCTCCCCAAAGAACAGAGGGAGAAGGAAAAGCCCTTGAGAGCCCAGGTCCCCCCTGGGACCACAGAAGATGTCACTGCTCCATCTCAAACAGTGACATCTGAACCTCTCCCCCCAAAAAAGAGGGAGAAGAAAAGAGTCACCCCAGAACAGTCACCCTCTGTTGTCACTGTCCCCCCCCAAGAACACCTTACCCCCAATGTAAGCACCGTACAGGGTGCGGGGGAGCAGGAGGAAGCTCCGGCTGGAGAGACAGTGGCACCCTCTTCTGGGGAAGCACCCCCCAGGAAGAAGCCTTTTAAAAACAAAAACAAGAGGGTGATTGAGGAGGGCGAGGAGGGTGAACCGTATTACGTTCACCCTCAGAAGTCTCCGAAGCGGAATGTAACAGCAATTCCGCACAGGGTGGCCCTGTCTGGCCCACTGGTTAGGATTAGCCAGTGTGAGCCGGAATCCATAAATATGCAGCCCCCCCCCCTCGAAGATCTGGAGGGAATACAAGGGGAAGAGGAGGTACCCGGCGTCCCTGGGGTGGAAGGTCAAAGTGCTCAACAACATGAGGCTTTGCCCCTAGAAATGGACGTTGGGAAACCTTCCAACACTCCTCCCAGTTGGAGAACATCCCCCGGGGACTTGTGCTTCGGTGAACCTATCACACCGAAAGTAGCTGTCTTCGGAGACTCGGGGGTCGACCAGAATCTCCCTCCGGCTGTACCACCTTTGGGTGAAGCGCCTGAGGCTGAGTCAGGTTTTATGTCACCGGAAGGAGGGGATTGGCTAGGGCTGACCCCCATGGTTGAGGATTTAGAGGATGGAGCAGGGAAGAAAGGTGTAGGAGAGGAGGCTTTAGCGAGCAATTCGGGATACACCTGGAGGGTGTCTGACGTGAGCCCTCTTCGCAGAGAGTTTTGGTCTTTGTCAGAGATGACTGCCAAGCTGGACTCTCTCCTTGAGGTGCATGCTGAGGAGTGCCCTCCAGCGGTTGGCGAGTGCCCTCCCGCGGTTGGCGAGTGCCCTCCCGCGGTTGGCGAGTGCCCTCCCGCGGTTGGCGAGTGCCCTCCCGCGGTTGGTGAGAACACCTGTGGCATCCCATTTATCCACACGGCGATAGAGGAGATTAGGAGGGCACTGGGTGCCTCTGTGGCCCCCGAGGACACTCGGAAGACCGCTGCCTCCATTATACCGCCTCCAGATACCCCTGAAGATTCTACCCAGGGGTTGGATGTGGAGGATATAGTGGACCCCCTCGTGGAAACACCAAAGAGGGGACCCACTCTAGGGCTGAGAAAGGCTCCCACAGAGAGGGGCGGGGGTCTTGAGTTTTTCAGCCAAGAGGAGCTTGGGGAGTTGGGGCTCAGTGAGGCATCCTCTGGCACCGCAGAGTCGGTGGGCTCCTTGAGCCCCGTTATCCCTGCCCAGGAGATAGATGAGTTCCTAGGAGATACCCTTCACAAGCAAGGAAAAAAGAAGGTGAAGTTGGCCCTCAAGAAGTGGAAGGATGCTTCGTTCATTCTCCACTCTCTTTTTGTATACACCAGGGCCAACCGCAAGGCCAGAATCTCAGGGTCTAATGAACATGTTCGTGCCCTAAAGTTCTACAAATTGATGCGAGAGCACGTAAAGGCTTCTCGGGGTATAGCACCCTGAGCGCCTGTGGGACGGAAAAACTCTTTGACTACCAATGGCTTTGAGCATCGGTACGCTTAACGTAAACAGCTGTAAGGACGGGTTGCGCAGGTTCCAGGTACTCTCCTTTTTACAGAAGGGAAAGTATTCTGTGAGTTTCCTGCAGGAAACCCATACCACTCCAGAGGCTGAAGCCAGCTGGCATCTGGAGTGGCGAGGCAAGGTATTTTTCAGCCACCTCACTTCGACATCTTGTGGGGTGGTGACCCTGTTCTCTGAATCCTTTCAACCTGAGCTGCTGCTTGCCAAAACGGTTGTTCCAGGTCGCCTGTTGCATATCAGGGTCCGACACGAGGACTACACGTTTAATTTCCTGAACGTGTATGCTCCTGCCACCGGACCCCTGAGAAGGCAGTTCTTTGTCAGAATGTCTGAATACCTGGAGACAGTCGACACGAACGAATACGTGGTGCTCGGGGGTGATTTTAACTGTACCCTCGAGGCTCGGAAAGACCGGAATGGTCCGGAGCCACACCCGTGTTCTGCGTCGGCCTTGCGGGAGGTCATCACCCGCTACTCCTTGGTAGACGTCTGGCGAGAACAAAATCCTGAGGCATCCACTGAGTTCACACATGTTAGAGTGTTTAGGGGTGAACGGATGTCCTGGTCCCGGATAGACAGGCTGTATATTTCCAGCCACAGCCTGTCGCGAGCCCAGTCCAGTGCCATTAGGCTGGCGCCGTTTTCGGACCACAATTGTGCGTCCGTGACGGTGACGCTGCTACCTGCAGCACCTTCAGCCGCATATTGGCACTTCAACAATACTTTGTTGGAGGACAAGGGGTTTGAGACGTCGGTCCGAGACTTTTGGATGGCCTGGAGAGGTTGCAGGTCAGACTTTGCCACGTTAGAGCAGTGGTGGGACGTGGGCAAGGTTCATCTGCGCCTCGTGTGTCAGGAGTATACCAGAGGTGCCAGCAGGCAGCGCGATGCTGAGATCAAGGCCCTCAGGGAGGAGGTGCTCGATCTCGAGAGGAGGCTGTCTGTGGAAGGAGACCAATACCTGCAGAGTATGTACGTGGAGAGGAAGTACGCTCTCCGGGACTTGGAAGATCGGAGAGCTCGGGGGGCGTATGTGCGATCCCGCATCCACTTCCTTCGCGAGATGGATCGCGGGTCACGACTCTTCTACGCGCTGGAGAAAAAGAGGGGAAACCGTAGACATATCACCTGCTTGTTGGCAGAGGACGGTACTCCTTTGACTGACCCGGAGAGCATCCGGGACAGAACCCGGAGATTCTATGTAGATCTTTTCTCTCCGGAGTCAATCCAGCCAGATAAATGCAGGGTCTTATGGGAGGGGCTTCCCACGGTCAGTGAGGATGGAAGGGAGCTGCTTGAGTTACCTTTGACCATGGCCGAGCTCTCTGAAGCCCTCAATCTCATGTCCCGCGGAAAAACGCCGGGTCTGGACGGGCTGACTGTGGAGTTCTTCAGGTTTTTTTGGGAGATGCTGGGACCTGATTTCACCGAGGTCCTAGCCGAAGCCCTGGAGACCGGTGAGATGCCCCTTTCGTGTCGGCGGGCAATACTGTCTCTGCTGCCGAAGAAGGGGGATCTCCGCCAGATTTCCAACTGGCGACCGGTATCACTGCTCAGCACGGACTATAAGATCGTAGCCAAAGCGCTTTCGCTGAGGCTCAAGTCCGTGCTGGCAGAGGTGATTCATCCCGACCAGTCCTATACTGTCCCGGGCCGGAGTATTCATGACAACATCTTTCTGGTCCGGGACCTGATGCATTACGCACAAAGGACTGGTCTATCACTCGCCTTCCTGTCCCTAGATCAAGAGAAGGCGTTTGACAGAGTGGATCACCGTTACCTTATGCAGACCCTGCAGGCGTTTGGCTTCGGCCCACAATTTGTGGGCTTTCTCCAGATGCTGTACGCCTCTGCAGAGTGTCTGGTGAAGATCAACTGGTCCCTGACGGCACCTTTTGTGTTTGGTCGGGGAGTACGTCAAGGGTGCCCCCTGTCTGGGCAACTGTACGCGCTGGCCATTGAGCCCTTCCTCTGCCTACTGAGGAGGAGGCTCACCGGGCTGGTGCTGCGGGAACCTGACATGCGGGTAGTCCTGTCGGCTTATGCCGATGACGTGCTCCTCGTGGCCCAGGACCTAGATGATCTAGAGCGGGCACAAGCGTGCCAAGAGGTCTATACCGCGGCCTCTTCTGCTCGGATCAACTGGTCCAAGTGCTCTGGCATTCTGGTGGGTCCCTTACAGGTGGACTCCTTGCCACCCGCGTTTCGGAATGTCTCGTGGGAGGGCGATACTCTCAAGTATCTGGGAGTCTACCTGTCTGCTGCGGAGGTCCCGGCCCCGGAAAACTTCAGTGATCTTGAAGAACGGGTCGTTGCTCGTCTGGGGTCATGGGTGTATCTGTCGAGAATGCTTTCCCTCAGGGGAAGAACCCTGGTGATTAATCAGCTGGTGGCCAGTCAGCTTTGGCACCGGCTGATAGCCATGGGTCCGACCCCCGAATTTATCAACAAGATCCAGAGGAAGTTGATGGATTTTCTTTGGATAGGGAAGCATTGGGTCTCTGCGGGAGTTGCGTGTCTCCCTTTGGAGGAGGGTGGACAGGGAGTGGTGTGTGTTCGCTCCCAGTTACACACTTTCCGCCTCCAATACCTGCAGAGATACCTATTCGCAGATCCGTCTCCGCAGTGGTGCCAGCTGGCAACCAGTTTCTTTCGCCAGCTGCGCAATATGAGGTATGATCGGCAACTGTTTATCATCAGGCCCGAGGGTTTAGGTAGAGACCTCTCGGTGCTGCCGGCATACTATCGGGACTTACTTAAGGCCTGGAAACTGGTCTCCGCGACCAGGAAGGGACAGGCGGTGGGGGTTGATTTCCTCGCCGAGCCCCTGCTGTATAATCCGGCAGTGGGGGCTCGGATGTTGGATTCACCCTCTATTTGCCGCCGGCTAATCCTGGCGCAGGTGACCAGAGTCGGGGATCTCCTGGACTATGGGCGGCGATACTGGGTAAGAGCAGAGGTGCTCGCGCCCCGTATGGGTCTGCGTACTGCCCGCGTCCCTCGTCGCTTGATCCAGGAGATTACGGATGCCATCCACCCCGACTCACGCACCTTCATTGAGGGGTTATTGCAGACCGGAGAGCCTTGTCAGCCTATCAACTTCAGCTCTCCGGATTTTTGCGTGGAACCGAAGCCACGGCAACCCCCTCGGGCTCTTCTTTCCCCCAACCTCAGCAAGTTGGGGGATATGTCCCCGGCGTGTTTCCGCGGCATGCCGAGGAAAGTCCTGTATTCTCTTGTGCTCCATATAGTGCATTACCTCGCCCTTGTCACCCGCCCAGACACCATCTGGAGGCGGGTATTCCCTGCGAACGAGGGCGAGAGACCCCGGTGGAGGGAACTCTATTCATCTTTGGTTCCCGGTCCCGCCGGGGATTTGGGTTGGAGGGTCCTCCACGGTGCACTGAGCACAGGAGAGTATTTGGCACACTTCACGGACTCCCCCGCCGCCTGTCCCTTCTGTGGCGAGCGGGAGTCCGTATATCACATTTATTCGAGTTGCGCTAGACTGCAGCCCCTCATGTCCTTCTTGAGGAGCCTTCTCCTGCAGTTCTGGCTGGGTTTTTCCCCTCAACTTTTTATTTTTGGGTGCCCAGTGTCCCGGAACGATAAGCCTAGGGATCTCCTGGTCAACCTGCTCCTGGCATTGGCTAAGGTAGCCATTTGTAAAACCAGGAAGCAGTGTTTGGAGGGGAGGGTCCCAACAAACATCGTGGCCATGTTCCGGGCGCTGGTGCACTCCCGTATTCGGGCAGACTCGTACGCCGAGTCCACTGGGACGGTTTCAGAGTTTGCCTCCCAGTGGGCGTTAGGCGGGGTGCTTTGCTCGGTACCCCCCATCAAGGGTTCTTCAGAATTAACCCTTCTGTTTTAAGTGCACTTTAGCAGTGTACTTGTTGGATTCATTTACTTTTTTGTTTGACTGGTTTTTTCTTTGTTCTACTTGGTAACAAGTAGAATTGTTGTTTAACTGAATTGGCCGGCAATCAGTTTCAAACCAGATCAAAATAGGTCCACTCAGGGGAACTTGCCTGCTTGCAGTTTGGCTGTGACATCTCTAATACAGAGTGCTTTTCCTGTTAATGTACAGGTTAATAAAAGCTTCAGTCAGACAGAACTTTGCAGCTAATATTGACAGATTTACTATAAATCATTCTTCCTGTTATTAAACAGGTTATTAAGAATTTATATTAGCGTTAGGGACCCCTGATATGTGGTCTGCCTTGGCGTTGGCTCAGGGGCTTACAACA
This sequence comes from Ascaphus truei, assembly GCF_040206685.1. NCBI lineage: Eukaryota > Metazoa > Chordata > Amphibia > Anura > Ascaphidae > Ascaphus > Ascaphus truei. Next base: position 407,455,913 of record NC_134483.1, on the reverse strand, counting down.
ATTTTGGCCAAAAATGTCAAACTAAAAGACCATTTACTTATTAGATATTTATCCATATATATTTAGGCACTGTACCGTGTATGAGTCTCACTAGATGTGCTAAAAACTGAGCTTTGTCTGTGTTTTATGTTATGTCTCTGGTTTTAATGCATATTGCCATGCTCAGTAGCACTCCTCTGATACTCATATGCTTATATATATGTTGTGGGTATTTTGGGGGTTTAATAGGAGCTTGTTAGGTGTCCAGTATGTTTTACAATTCTTGTCCAGCTAGTCATGGCTGATTGGAGGTTGGCAACCTCCTACTTAATTTAAGCTCACCCCCTCCCACATTTAAATGGTTATGGGCTCACTCCATAGCATCTTCCACTCAGGGGAACTTGCCTGCTTGCAGTTTGGCTGTGACATCTCTAATACAGAGTGCTTTTCCTGGTAATGTACAGGTTAATAAAAGCTTCAGTCAGACAGAACTTTGCAGCTAATATTGACAGATTTACTATAAATCATTCTTCCTGTTATTAAACAGGTTATTAAGAATTTATATTAGCGTTAGGGACCCCTGATATGTGGTCTGCCTTGGCGTTGGCTCAGGGGCTTACAACAATTTTGGCCAAAAATGTCAAACTAAAAGACCATTTACTTATTAGATATTTATCCATATATATTTAGGCACTGTACCGTGTATGAGTCTCACTAGATATGCTAAAAACTGAGCTTTGTCTGTGTTTTATGTTATGTCTCTGGTTTTAATGCATATTGCCATGCTCAGTAGCACTCCTCTGATACTCATATGCTTATATATATGTTGTGGGTATTTTGGGGGTTTAATAGGAGCTTGTTAGGTGTCCATTATGTTTTACAATTCTTGTCCAGCTAGTCATGGCTGATTGGAGGTTGGCAACCTCCTACTTAATTTAAGCTCACCCCCTCCCACATTTAAATGGTTATGGGCTCACTCCATAGCATCTTCCACTCAGGGGAACTTGCCTGCTTGCAGTTTGGCTGTGACATCTCTAATACAGAGTGCTTTTCCTGGTAATGTACAGGTTAATAAAAGCTTCAGTCAGACAGAACTTTGCAGCTAATATTGACAGATTTACTATAAATCATTCTTCCTGTTATTAAACAGGTTATTAAGAATTTATATTAGCGTTAGGGACCCCTGATATGTGGTCTGCCTTGGCGTTGGCTCAGGGGCTTACAACAATTTTGGCCAAAAATGTCAAACTAAAAGACCATTTACTTATTAGATATTTATCCATATATATTTAGGCACTGTACCGTGTATGAGTCTCACTAGATGTGCTAAAAACTGAGCTTTGTCTGTGTTTTATGTTATGTCTCTGGTTTTAATGCATATTGCCATGCTCAGTAGCACTCCTCTGATACTCATATGCTTATATATATGTTGTGGGTATTTTGGGGGTTTAATAGGAGCTTGTTAGGTGTCCAGTATGTTTTACAGTTATAATTTTGTCATACTCCACCAACACATATAGTGCCTCATTTACTAAAGATGGTGGATCTTAAGGCTCATTCCAATTAGTCTACTAAGTAAAGTTGAATAAAGTGTTCATTAACACTTACTCTTTCTTAAGTATTAATAAAATATTTTAAGTATATTTTTGGCCAAAATATGCTAATCTTGCCACTACGCAGGTTGAATCTTATACACTATATTTTATTTGTTCCCATTTCTTTTAGATTGCGTTTACTGTATTTTGTCTAATTCATCCTTGAGGAAGTCTCTCTGACAGGCAGTATAATATTTGGACCTTGCCTCTTACCAATAACCAGATTACTTGGAACTTGACTAAAGTAGGCCAAGAAAAAAAAGAATCACACATACACAATGATGGAAGATTCTTGAAACAAGTCCCAGGAATCTTCTGTTAACATTTAGATCTCTGTGACCACACACACAATGTGTAGAATATCAACATTTGAATAATAGAGTCACAGGTATAGGATTCACACAGTTGTGGGTATTTTGAATACAATTGAATGGGGTATGTTCTAACATGTCTGAAGAAGAAACCTGATACATCTGGAAAAGTCATGTATAAAGTACAGATTTTATGTTTACTATAAAATAATCTATTGTGAAGGCAAAAGAGAAAGTTAGAAAAGCCCCTTCCTAAAGTAAATATAATTTATCAGATAACACATTAACTATGGTAGTACTTTATAATACAAAAATGAAGTGTACTACAAAATAATTAAAAACAGGAAATAAATGCTTGTATGTACAGAGACGTAATTAAAAAACAGCATTAATTTGTATTTATCAGCAACAGCTGCAAATCAGTTTTCACTATTTATTGTTAATCTAAATAGCAGCGGATTCTGGAATCTGAGATACTGTATTCGAATTCTTGTCACGATGTCTGAGTAATTGTTATTTTATAGCAACCAATTTTTTACAGCATCTCTATATTTATTCATTTTTTAAGCAGGAAGATCACAACACACTTTATCACACATATTACAATTACTTGTGACAAATTAATTAATGCAAAGTGTCCAATCAAACTATTACTCTGGAACTTGTTCATTTGTTACTGTGAGGGAGTATACAAGAAGTAAAAAAAAAACTCTCTCACTTTAGCAGACCAAACGAGCCACACCCTAGCTGGCAAGTTTGCTAGCTGATTGGAAATGGGAGCTTTAAAAGGAAGACAGCAGATTTCTTCCAAGCTGTCATTTTGCTCTAAACCTGTGAGGAAACAGGTTGCAGAGAGCCTGGCTGAGGGGAGAGCCTGATTCCCTGTTGTGTACCTGGAAATAAGGACTATTGTTTTTTGTTGCAGACTGATGCCATTTCCTTTCATTGCTTTATTCTCTGTGCAACTACAACCTGCTTCCCTGGTAAGGGAAATAGAGCACTTTTCATTGCGAGAAAGTGGTGTGTAAGCTCTTTTCTGACCATACCCATGATATACTTGAAAACGAGAGGTAACTCTCAATGTATTACTTCCTGGTAAAATATTTTATAAATAAATAAATAAAATACCGACAAGGCCACTCCGTCAGAGTTAAATACTTGCATTGTACAGTAGATATTTTTGAAAAAAAGACAGGTATGTCTATCAAGTTAAACCTATGTTATATTTAGAGGACAGATACTTATGCTATATTTGTGTAACCCTCCTACCCCCACCCAATCTCAGATAGGGTCTCCTAGGAAGTCTAATGCTCAGGCTACATGTCTCTGTGTGGTGCGTACCTGCTGGCAACAGGGGTCCCTGAGTCTCCCGCGATGACATGGGGGAGAACAGGACAGGCTTCTGGGTTTGTACCTCCATCTTCTCTATTGGTGAAGCGCCTCCATCTCCTGCAGCCCCCAGCAGTATGGCGTGAAGTACCCACATGAGAATTACCTTTCCCTCCTCCTGATACACTTCACTCTCAGGCAGGAGTTTCCCTAAAAGTGTAAGCTCTTTATTGTCTCTTCTTATTCTCAGCAGACAGTTACACAGCAGGCTGTCTTCCTTTAGGATTTCCCTGACACCACTCCCGGCCTTGATCACCGAAAGTGGGTCCAGCTCTTCCCCTACCCCCTAAGCAGGGTAGGAGGTATGAGGTGCACACGCTCCCTCCCTGGAGAGAGGCCTCAAGCCTGGCAGGCTGGTTGGTGTCAATGGGGTAGGACAACGTACCAACGCATTTCATCCATAAAGGACTTTCTCAAGGTGTGGGGAGACATACAATGACCTGCTATTTAACAATGAAAATTTTGCGCCGAAAACCGCCCGCGATGACGTCATCATTAGGCATCCCGAAATCGGGTCGCGTCATCACTGTGCATCCCATCTATGAGTCGCACCGTAATGTGTGACTCACAACAGGCCGTATTATTGGCTGGCAATACATTGAATGGGAAAACTCTAATCAAACACATAAACACAAAATGAAAAAATATGAAAACTAAAAATGAACAAAAACGGTACATATTATAAAGAAAAACAGACCACATGGAATTAGACATAGTGATATAGATACATATACCACATAAAGTTGCATTATAACCCCTGAGGAGAGAAACAATAAACAATTCTATATCTTATCAAAAGGGGTAGATTTTGATATTAATATGCAATATGCAGGTATAATACTATCTAATTCCAAAGAGATGAAGAAAAACCCTCTATACTACACATCTAGGGTAGTTGTGAGATATCAGTATATTAAAAAAATCAAATGATAAAGAAAGAGAAAAAATCTATACTAAACTTTAAAAATTGTCAGGATTAACTACATAGTAAAAAACAAGTACAAGACTTACTGAAACTGCACAAGAGAATTTCCAACATAAAAATTATATTGAAACAAAAAAGAATAATAAAATAAAAAAAATGATAAAGAACTCAGAGGAAAAAGAAAGGAACCAAAACTATTGAATACTCTGAATCATAAACATAAATAATAATCAAAACTAAATATAAATTATTCATAGTAGTATGGAACAGATTCATAATCTATATTGTATGCACAGAAAACATGAAAGGTTTAGTGAGAACGAATGTCTTTAATGATAGAAAAAATAAAAATAAAAACATAAAATAAAAAAAGATTAATATCTGTGTATCAATTGACATGCCATATGGATATGTGTCAATCCAAAAAAGAAGAAACATCAGAAGAAAAAAATCATAAAAAATGGGTGAGGTCCCAATCAACATTCATCCCGTGAGGCACCCTGGTCCTCAAAGTGAAGATCCAGAATGCCTCACGTCGATCCAATTGAAGGGTCCTATTTCCACCCCTAGGGAGTGGTGCAATAATCTCAATACCTTGAAATGAAAAATTATTAGGACCCCATTTTGAACAATTGGAAAAATGTTCAGAGACGGGATGATTGAGATCTACATTTGAAATGAGTCTAAAGTGCTTCATCATTCTTATCTTTAAACATCTTGCAGTTCGGCCAACGTACTAACATCCACAACCACATGTAACAAGGTAAATCACAAATGATGAATTACAATTAATAAATGTAAATACTCTGTGTTTGGTCCTTGTTACAGTGAAAGTGAATGTATTAGATTGAATCATTTTATTACAAATTTTACATTTATTGCATTTAAATGATCCTTTGGGGAGTGTAAATCTCTCATGGGTAACTGTTCTAAATAAACTTGGCGAGAGAGAGTTAGCAACTGTCTTAGCTTTTTTTTAAATCACTCTAGGACCCATGAACACTATAGATTTAAGAACATGATCCAGAAATAGTATAATAGTACTAGTATAATAGTATAATAGTATCCAATGTTTTTTCAGAACTGTGTGGGATTACTTATGGATTATATCCCATGGGGGATTCATGTCTCTAAGGGACCCTTGGATGTGGCAGCTGTGTGGGCACCACTAGGTCTCCTTCCCCTGGGATGAACATCCCCATTTATTATACAGTGGTTCTGAAGTGTGGATTAATTTGAATGGACTTATACTACTGATGAGCTTAATTTGTGATGCACCAACTCACCACATATCTACATTTGTATTTACAGTATTTTAATCCAGAGGAAGGCAAACAAAAACTCCAGTGAACTATTATCCAATGTCGTCTCAGGGGAAGAAAATAAATTCCCTCCTGACTCAAATAAAGACAATTTAATTTCTCCCTGGATCAACATCCTTCCCATGTTTACTTATTTGAAATATCCCTGTATATACTGTAAATACTTATCCTATATTTGTATTTACAGTATTGTGATTCAGAGGAAGGCAAACAATAACCCCAGTGAACTGCAAATGGGCCATGATTCACTTGCATCCTGGGTGTCACTTGCAATGGGTGGGCCAGGGCTCATGTGGCCGTGATCGTGGCCATGCTTAGCGCTGGGGGAATTTCCCATATGGATCAACGCCAGCCGTGGGGGTCCCTGCTTCTGCATGTGACCCATGCTGCGTTATTCCTCCCGGGCCGCCACCAGTCTGGAAGAGCTTCACAGTGAGAGCACAGAGTCCTTTTCTCTGTCTCTCCCCGCACAGCTCTTACGTGCGATTGTGTTGTATTTATTATTATTTTTAGTACATAGGATTGAAGCACGGGGTGTCAAGAGCTGAACCAAATTAATTTTAGGTCCAGGGACCCCTTGCAAACTGAGGAACAGGCCTCCATATCGGTGTCTGAATTTCCTGCAAATTTAAATCTCCTGCATCACGGGCCACGTGACCGGAACATTTAAACTTGCAAGAGTTACTGGCACCCCATACTGAGGCCTTTATCTTGAGTAGCAGGGGGTCCCTGGGCATGAAAGTAATGCGGTTCTGCTCCTTAGACCCGCTGCTTCAATCCTATTTCCTGAAAATAAAATAAAAGCAGAGCTTCATTACTTAGTGTCTAAGTGCTAAGGTAATGAAGGGGTTAAACACCAGTATCAGTATGTTGGTGGAAGAGGGGATGGGTGAAGGGTGTAGTTGCCCCATGGTGGTTGGTTAGGTCTCCAGTGGGTAGCGGTAGGGATTAATCCCTTAATTACCTTAGTGGTTACTGCCACTAAGGTATTTAAGGGATTAACTCCTCCCGCTACTCCCCGGGAGGCCTAACCACCCACCCTGGGACAATTACCACCTACATCCACCCTCTCAACAGCACACACAAGAATGAGCAATAGCCCAAAATATGGCTTATAGCGTTTTTGCCCATTCAAATATATAGTACAGTAGAATAGTGGTAGTAACCGCTAAGGTAATTAAGAGGTTAACCCCTCCCACTACCCACCCAACTACATCCTTCATCCATTCCCTCTACCACCAATGGAATGTTGGTGCTGGTGAGGATAAAGGTGCTGGAGGACGGACTTCATTTTGCAGCGGTAAGTAAAATATTTATTAATGTAATTTGTATTTTATTGTACTGTATATTTGAATGGGCAAAAACGCTATAAGCCATATTTGCCTAATTGGGTTATATCTATTCCTGTGTGTGAAGTTGGGGGTAGAGGGACTGGGTGAAGGGGCTATTTGTCCCAGGGTGGGTGGTTAGGCCTCTGGGGTGGGGGTGGGGGGAGTTGGGAGGGGTTACCACTTTAATTACTTTAGCGGTAGTTGACCCCGTAGGCCTAATCAGCCAGCATGGGGCAACTACACCTGTCACTCACTCCCTCTATTACCAACAAATCGGGCACTGGCATTTAAGCCCTTCATTACCTTAGCGCTTAGCCACTAAGATAATGAAGATCTGCTTTTATTTTATTTACAGTTTTAGTACATAGGTTTGAAGCAGGGGGTCTCCGGAGCTGAACCACATTACTTTCCGCTCAGGGGATCCCCTGCTTCGTGAGGTACGAGCTCGAGTATCTCCTGCAAGTTTAAATGTCCCGGTCATGTAGGTCGTGACGCAGGAGATTTAAACTTGATGGGGAGATACCGGCACCCAATACGGAGGCCTGTGCCATGAGAAGCAAGGAGTTCCCGTACCTGAAATGAATGCTGTTCAGCTCCTGATGCCCCCTTCTTCAATCCTATGTACTAAAAATAAAAAAAAGCGGGATCGCCTGTCAGAGATATGCAGGGAGAGGGACTGTTTCTCCCTCTCTCTCTGTGCAGCTCTTCCAGACTGGTGTGGCCCGGTAGGATTAACACAGCGGTAGTCCCATTTAGAAGCAGGGACCCCTGCTGTGTTAATCCTTATGGGAAATTAGTCTACTGAGTTTTTAGACGTAGGTGGTAGAGGGGGTGGGTGAAGGATGTAGTTCGCTATCGGACTGTGGTCATACTCCCTTCAGCTGCAGTTTCCTTGCGCCAAAAGTCCACGTAAATGACACTCCATCTGTATTATCCAATGATGTCTCACGGGGAAAAACTAAACTCTTTCCTGACAATAATGGCAATCAGACTTTTCCCTGAATCAACATCCTTCCCATGTTTACTTATTTGGTATATCCCTGTATACCTTTCTTGTCTTAAGAGATGTCCAACCTTTTTTTGAAGATATCAATTGTATCTGTCATCACAGTATCCATGGGTAATGAATTCCATATTTTAACTGCCCTTACGGTAAAGAACCCTTTCCTTTGTTGCTGGTGAAATCTCCTTTCCTCCAACCTTAAGGGATGACCACATGTCAATTGTACTGCCCTTGGGATGAATAGTTTTTTTTTTAAAGCTCCTTGTATTGACCCCAAATATATTTGTATATAGTAATCATATCCCCTCTTAGACGCCTCTTTTCTAAAATAAACACATCTAATTTAGCTAGCTTCTCCTCATAAATCAGATTGTCCATCCTCTTTATTATTTTGATGTCTCTTCTCTGCACTTTTTCTAGTTCCATAATGTCTATTTTATGCAGAGGTGCTGTAACTGTACTCCATATTCAAGGTATGGTCTTACTAATGCTTTATACAATTACATAATTATGCTTACTTCCCTTCCATCAATATCCCATTTAATAGAAGATATGATCGTATTTGCCTTTCAGTTACTGCCTGACATTGGGCTCTATTGCTAAGCATGATGTCTATAAGCACTCCTAAATACTTATCCATCAAGGATTGACCTAAGTTTGCCACATTTCATTTGTACTGTAAGTTGCCTGTTTATTATATTTTCAAAATGTATAACCTTACATGTATCTGTATTAAACCTCATCTGCCATTTGCCTGCCCAAGTTTCCAGTCTATCCAAGTCTTTCTGGAGAGAATTTACACCCTTCTCTGAGTTTACTACCTTACACAATTAACTGTAGTGTCATCAACAAAGATGGAGAATTTGCTTTTTATGACAACTTCAAGGTCATTAATGCACAGGTTAAATAGCAGGGGTCTTGGTGCCGATTATTGAAGTACTCCACTTATAATTCTAGCCCATCCTGAAAAGGTTCCATTTATGACATCTCTATGTTGTCTACCCTTCAACCAGTACTCAATTCAGGTAGAAATATTTTATAATATTTTACCGAGACCAGTTTCCTTTATTTTGAACACTAACCTCATGTGGCACTGTATCAAAAGCCTTTGCAAAATCTAACTAGACCACATCAACTGCATTAGCCTGGTCTAAATTCCTGCTTACCTCCTCAAAGCAACTAATAAGGTTATTTTGGCATGAGCAATCCTTCATAAATCCATGTTCACTATTACTAATAATTTTGTTATCCTCTAGGTATTCCTGGATATTATCCCATACTAAAGATTCTAGAAGCTTCCCCACTATTCCCAATTCCCACTATAAGACACTACATGACCGGCGTTACATAATGCAATGTATGTTATTTTAAAGAGGCAATCCAAGCATGCGTGGTTTATTTTATTTTTTTCTTTTGACTATTATTTTCCTTTGGCTTCCCCAGGTTTACAGATCTGTAATCCCCTGTTTATGATCTAGCTCCCTTATTTAAATATAGCACCACATCTGACATCTGCTTTATTCCAATCTTGTGGTACTGAGCATGTAAAAAAGGAGTTCTTGAATACTAAATGTAATGATTTGACTATTACTGAATTTAGCTCCTTAAGAAGCCTTGGGTCCAGGACATCGAGATCAGGTGCTTTATTTACTTTAATTTTATCTATTAAAACCAGAGACGAACATGAAACACAGACAGAGCTCAATGCACATCCAGCGAAACTTTATACACGGTACAGTGCCTAAATATACATGTATTGATATCTATTAAATAAAATGGTCTTTTCGTTTAACATTTTGGCCAAATTGTTGTAAGCCCCTGAGCCACTGCACGGCAGACCACATCTCAAGGGTCCCTAACACTAATATAGATTCTTAATAACCTACTGTGACGACTCAGGAGATTCCTTCCTCTCCTTGTCCCTCTCTCCCATCTCCTGTTACCCTTTCTACTCCTCCCCACTCCTCTCCTTCACCTTCTACCTCTCTCCCCTTGCCGCAGCGCGTTCCCCGCAGGTCCCACATACCCACGCGCTCCCTTAGCCACTGCTTTGATCCTCCCCGCTCCCTCTCCCGCACGGTAGCTCCTTTACCTTCCCCTGTGGTGCCATCTGTCCCATTGCCTCCTCCTCGCGTGGTGCCCACGGCATGGCGTTCCGCGCGCCTGGTGATGCGTCTGGTGCGTGCAACCCCTGAGGCCACGAAGGACGCGCGTGCATGCTCCTCTCTGCCTTTGCTGGCCATCGTGCGGACACAGGCCTCGCGCGCGTTCCCCTCCTCTTGGCTCCGCCTCCCTCCTGCGGTCTTCCCCTGCTCCGTGGGGGCCGCGCCTGTGTTGCAGCCTGTGCGCACGCATCCCCAGCTTACGGGGGGCGCGCGCACAGACTCATCCTATCAGGTTCCCGCTGTCTCCGCCTCCCAAGCTGTACAGGCCATTCCACTGACTGCCCCTTCTGTCTCCTCCTCTTCTCCCCCTGACCTATCTCTAGCTTCTCCCACTTCTCTCTCTACTCCTCCCCTCTCTACCATTGATGCACCTCCCTTTATAATCCCTGTCTGTCCACCTCTTCCTCGCTCTGCATAGTTCCTGTTTCCCTGTGTGTACCTGACCTATGCTGTGCTCCCTCTGTGCTCCTGTGATTACCTGCTCCTGTGTTACTTTGGATTTCCCTGGCTTTGACCCCTGTTTACCCTGGACTACTCAGCGCTCTGGTATCCCTTTGAACCCTGCTACACATTACGACTCCGCTGACCTCTGGCTTCCTAGGACCTGGCTTGCCCTCTGATGACTCTACCCTCTGGATCCCTTAACATTGGCAAACGGACATGACTATTCTCACGGACATTCCCCAAGCATTGCAAGTATACACTAACAACTCTTCCAACAGGCCTAGCAACGCTATACCACACTCTGGGCTTGCTCCCACTGCAGTGGGTGTGTGGTATCATACCGTTCCCACCTCAGTACTGGGGTCTAGCTTGGTCTGCGGGCATACAGGCATGACATTATGTAGAGCCCAACAAACGCAGACCCCCCTGAGGTGGGTACAGTGGTGGAGATAATTATTCCTCTGGAAACTTTACAACTCGTTAGTACTCAACTGTCCACTGCCTCCCAGCAATGAACTAATGTGGCCCTTAGAGAAAGCCCTCTGCCTTCTATTCCACCTGTGGCTACTCTTTACGCCAACCCTGGCCCATGGATTCCCTCGCCAAATCGCTATGATGGGAACCCCCTCAACTGCCGCGGGTTCTTAAACCAATGTGAGGTGCAGTTTGAGATGTCCCCCTCCCTGTTTTCTACTGGCCGTGATAAGATTGCTTATATCAACGCCCTACTCACCGGAGACGCCCTTGCCTGGGCCTCTCCCTTATGGGAGCATGGAAGTGAAATAACCCAAGATTATACTTTATTCAGACATGAATTTCAACTTGTGTTTGATACACCTGCACGGCACAAGACAGCTGCCTTCTCCCTCTTCCATGTTTCTCAGGGTCAAGATTCAGCTGCCAAATACACCATTGTGTTCCGTATGCTGGCCGCCGAGGTCCAATGGAATGATGAGGCGCTCGCAGCTGCGTACTGGCACGGACTCTCAGATACGTTGAAAGACGATCTGGCTACTCACGCCCAGCCTACGACCCTGGAGGAACTCATCACCCTGAGCGTACGCATGGATCAGCGCACGCAGGAGCGACGACACGAGAGACACTGTTCCTGTTCTTCTCTCTCTGTTGTTTCTCACAGGCCAGTCGCTACTCCTCTCCTGGCCCTGGAGGCCTCGGAAGTTACGCAGGTCAGCAGTCAACAACTCCTTGCAACTGAGAGAGCGCGGTGGCGCCAGAACAAGTTGTGTTTCTACTGCGCTTCCTCAGAAAATCGTCTCCAGAATTGTCCCTTGAAGCCGGGAAACGGGCACACCCAGTAAAGGTAGAGGGGCTTCTACTGGGTACTGTCTCTCCTAACCCCTCTCCTTCCAAAGCTCTCCCAAAGAAGCTGATGCTACCAGCCACGCTGGAGGGTCCCAACCTTGTCGTAAAGGTCGAAGCGTTCATAGATTCTGGATCGGGCGGTAATTTCCTGGACCAGCAGTTTGCAGTGGAGAATCAAATCCCCATGGTCAGAAGGAAGAGCCCAGTTGTCCTTGAGGCCATCGACGGACTACCACTCCAGCCGGCTTTCATCATCTGGGAGTCTATTCCTCTTACCTTGACCCTGGCTGATGGTCACAAGGAGGTAATTGTCTTTGACGTTTTCCAGTCTCCTTCCGTACAAATTATATTAGGATTGCCTTGGCTTCAACTCCACAATCCGCGCATTGATTGGTCCGGTACCTTGCCTATCCAGTGGCCCTCGTCCGCAGATACTACGCCAGCGGATCCTCCCGTGGTTGTGCTTGCTGGTCTGGACTCCGTACCTGCCGATCGTTCGTCCTTGCCTGCCATGTACCATGAGTACCTGGACGTGTTCAACAAGGTACAAGCAGAGCTCCTCCCTCCTCATCCTCCTGTACTATATTTGGGGGTTGTCTTTGGGGGTTTATTCATCCAATTATTATGATTAACTGCCTTTTGAAATGACACTGCTGTTAACTATGTCAGCCACACACCTCCAGAGTTTTTAATCCCTCCCTAGCCAAGTGTCAATCGGCTGAGTCACCCTAGCTAGCCTACAGTACCATCCCCCTCTCTCCACTGGGTCGTTGATCTGCTGCATACTGTATTGGCATTGTGTTCTTAATCCGCCCATAGCTGAGCTACAAACACAGCACGCCTGCGTCTAATCACACCATCCCCCTCCCCCAACCCTTAGAGGCCTGTTGTTTGAACGGTACTGTAATGCTTTGAAAAGTCCCCTCTCGAATTTGAAATGTAAATCTGATGTGCAAAGCACTGTGAGAATTGAGAGTACACTGAGACAGTATTTCATCAGGGTGTGAAAATATTTGTCAGTCACTACTGTATGGTTTACAGTCACATGTTTTTTAATACAATACAGTACATTCTTTAATATCTTTAAAATAAAAATATATAAATCCTGTATACAGTATACTGTAAGTACATACTGAATAATGTAAAATAACCCGTTCTGTGGGTCTGAGCCAAGTCAAGGGCCGCGGTCAAGTTCACGGGCAATTGGCGTGGGATCTTCTGTTCTAGGGCACCTAGAAATAAAATTCTTTTTGCCCATAGATGTTAGGCACTGTATAACACTGTACAGTATACTGTGGAAGACAAATAATGAAACGATACTGAATATGTAGAATAAATGCATAGTTTTATTTAATCATGGTTTATTACACAGTATACTGTACGGCCGGAAACCATCAGCATACAGTACAATATTATCCATCGAAATCCCCCCATTAGCCGTTTTCTTTTCTGAGGAAAAAAAAAAGAAAAGTTTTAATGTACAGTAATGGTCAGCCCCCTAAAGAAGTACCCAGCCAGCCCCACCAAAATAATACGGCAACAAGACAGTACTCACCATAGAATTAAAATTCATTTTCCCCCAGATGTTAGGAACCCCCTCACTTCACCCCAACATGGTCCGAGCATGTACAGTACTGTACTTTAAAATAAATTAAATATGCAATTTTACTATTACTGCGCGCGCACGCACAGACTGTGTACTGCAGGTTGAACTGCGAAGGTATTAGACTTCAGAGACAACAGCTCGCAAACACCCCCATGCGTTTTTACACGGCATTGCAGTATTGCAGCCAGCGGGAATAAAATGCTTAAATCACAGCCGCGAAAATAACGCTATATACCCCGGGAGACAACGACACAAAACCGCACATCACCGGGATCTTCTGAAATTTGCGGAGCTAGCCAAGTAAGAATAAAGTTGGTCACCAGTGTATATTCAAGAAAACCTGGAGAGAGGTTTCATCCGCAACTCCACCTCTTCTGCCGGTGCTGGTTTTTTTTGTGAAGAAGAAGGATGGATCTTTTGGTCTGGTACCTTGCCCATCCAGTGGCCCTCGTCCGCAGATACTATGCCAGCGGATCCTCCCATGGTTGTGCTTGCTGGTCTGGACTCCGTACCTGCTGATCGTTTGTCCCTGCCTGCCGTGTTCCATGCGTACCTGGACGTGTTCAACAAGGTACAAGCAGAGGTCCTCCCTCCTCATCGCCCGTACGATTGCCCGGTCAACCTCATTCTGGGGACTGTTCTGCCGAAGTCTAAGTTTTATCCACTCTCCGTCCCGGAGACCGAGGCCATGACTACTTATATTCAAGAAAACCTGGAAAAAGGTTTCATCCGCAACTCCACCTCTCCTGCTGGTGCTGGGTTTTTTTTTGTGAAGAAGAAGGATGGATCTCTAAGGCCTTGCATAGACTTCCGCGGACTCAATAAGATCACGGTGAAAAACAGGTATCCGCTTCCGCTCATTTCTGAACTGTTCGATCGTCTCCAAGGGGCCTCTATTTTTTCAAAACTTGACTTAAGGGGTGCCTATAATCTCATTCGCATAAGGGAGGGAGACGAGTGGAAAACAGCATTTAACACACGTTCTGGACACTATGAATACCGTGTTATGCCCTTTGGGCTGTGTAACGCCCCAGCCGTGTTTCAGGAATTTATGAACGACATCTTCCGTGACGTTTTGGGAACTTTTGTCATTGTCTATCTAGACGACACCCTTATTTTTTCTAAAAATCTGGAGGAACACATTCAACATACCAAACTTGTGCTCTCCAGGCTACATTCTAACCGTTTTTATGCCAAGATGGAGAAGTGTTTGTTTCACCAGGCTTCCAAGGCCTTCCTAGGCTACAGTATATCATCTCCAGCCAAGGTTTCTCCATGGACCCAGAGAAGCTGAAGGCTGTCCTCGATTGGCCACTCCCTAATTCGCTCAAGGCTGTGCAACGTTTTCTTGGCTTTGCCAATTATTGATCAAAAGAATTGATCAGAAAGAAACCCTTTATATATAGCACTCAAATGTCACACATTATAATGATGGACACAGTGGTCCCGCAGTGATATACTGCAAGTCTGTAGGTATATCCAGAATCACCTAGGATATCAAAAATAATACAATTTTATTAATTCTACATAGAGAGATAAAAACACAGGTACATTATTAAAAATCCCCATACTCATGTGGCTGATATGTGCAGGTCAAATAGGGTAAGTATAATTGACTATTCCATACACAGACATATCATGACTTCCAAATGTCGCAGCTAGTTAGGATTTTACTTGTAATCAGTGAAATATAGCAGACTTGATAGGATATTGCTACTTCCCTTCAGGTAGCTGTAGTTAAACTTAGATATGTATACAGGAGCTAGGTCGTGTAGTATAGTAATTATATCCTATGCAGAATCACTACATGGACAAGTCAGAGGTGGGCAGCTGATAATCTTAGTCTCTGCATGTCGTTAGTACATTCGCCGCTTATACCAAAGATTTCCCATACAGAGGCTAAACAATGCAGTGAGTCACAATGTATATCATGTGGTATATATATGCACCAAAATAGTCACTACCAGCTCAGTAGTAAAACCTA